>NC_089324.1:14042630-14330130 GCF_036669915.1 Pocillopora verrucosa | reverse complement strand
AACACTTAAATCCACGCGTCAATTTTTGACTTGACGACGTAAGCGAGAAATCAGTAATTCGAAAACATGCAGACAATCAAAACAAAAAAAGAAACCTAATCGGCCATGATCTTCTACAGCAAAAGCCTGACTGCGTGATGATAGCCCAGTTTCTAAATGTATTTAGCTTCAGCTCATAAGATCACTCAACTACATCCTGTTTTTCGCGGAATTTCAAACAGGCTGTGTTTACAGGCTATCAAACGCAAACAATGGAGTCCTTCCTAAGAAACCTCACCAAACAAGTTACTTGCTCAATTTGTCTCGAGGCCTTCGAAGAACCGAAAATTATATCGTGTTTTCACACGTTTTGCTGTGAGTGTTTGGAAAAACACGCAAGAGTGAGCCAAAGACATGGAAAATTCCGATGCCCCGAGTGTCAGGCAGAAATCCACTTACCAGAAGGAAATCGCTTCGAAGCGTTGCCAACCAGCTTTTTTCACAACAGTTTGTTGATTATCCATGCCGTTCGACAAAGTGGCGATGGAACAAACATCCCTTGTGGCAACTGTAAGAGGACTGGCTCCAATGTCCATTACTGCTTTGATTGTGCTCGATTCATGTGTTCCGAATGTCTGTACGCACATGAAATTATGCGCGATGCATTCGAGGGACACAAAGCGATGCCTGTTAAAGACTTCCAAGATCAAGATTACGAAGCTTTGTTAAAGCGACAGCCCTTTTGCACCAAGAAGTACCACGAGCGAGAAATCACGAGATTTTACTGCCTTCGGTGTCAATGTTGTCTCTGCCATCTTTGCATCGTCACGGCTCATAAAAGCCATGAGGTTATTTTGCTTGATGAAGCAGCGGACAACGAGAAAGGGGATATCATGGCGGAAGCTGTTATGAGCCGAACAAGGGAAAACGATTTAAAAGAAACGATTCGACAGTTTAATCACACAGCTTTTGAGCTGCGAGACAATGCCCAACTCGCCAAACGCGAAGTTTCGCGCGCAGCCGAGCAGAAGATTGCAGAGATTCGAAAGCGCGAGCGACGAGCCATTGAATCAATCGAGACAACGTACGTGACGAGACTCCAAAGAATCCATTCGGCTCGACAGGCAGTAGAATCTCTCATGAAACAAAACAATAACGTCGCCGACTTTGCAGAAAACTTGATACAGAAAAGCTCGAGCTGGGACGTCATGCAAAACAAGCCAAATTTGGAACAGAGATTTGAAGAACTTCGAGAAATCCAAGCTGCACAACACCATCAAACCTCGTTCATCAAGTTTTACCCCACTCCTGTTATGGGCTTCGACTTGGGCGACATCGGCACCGAAGACATAGCAGACGCAAGTTGGTCCACTCTAGAGGGACTGGATCAAACTTTTCAGGCTGGTTTAGAAGCAAAGTTCATTTTGTCCCCCAATACACCTGATGGAGAAATAAGTAACCAGCCTGATCTCATACTGCAAATTGAAGTTCTCATACAACCAGACAAAGATGTCATACAAGTCTCTGTTTGCAACACAGAAAGCGGTAGATTCGAAGTGAAATTTATACCCAAAGTACCCGGTGCTTACAGCATTGAAGTGAAGATTAATGGAGATACACTCGCCAACTCTCCGTTCACTGTGGCGGTGAAGGAGCGTGAACTTATTGTGGTCGGTGAGTTGGATCTGAATTTATTAAAAGGAGAAGGGGTCAACGATCTATTTGGAATCGCGGTAAATACGATAGGGAATATTGCCGTAACTGATTGTGGTACAAACTCCGTTTACATATTCGATAAAAATGGTAAATGTCTGAGAAACATTGGAGTTAAAGGGCAATTTAGAAACCCATTTGGCGTGACATATTTGAACGATGACGAAATTTTGATTACAGACACAGGTAACGGCATAATAAAACAAATTAATATCCAAACTGGAACTGTTGTGAACACTTTAGGAAGAGCAGTAGGAAAAGGAGAGTTTCATTTCCCTTCTGATGTTTGTTTGGATGAAGAACGTCGCATTGTTGTAACTGAGTTTTGGAAGAGTAGGATACAGGTGATGTCACCTGAAGGAGAGACCATTTCCATCTTTGGAAACATCGACCCAGAAAAATTAAACAACTCAAAGAGCTGCTTCCCTTACAAAGACAAGTTTTTCATATCCGATAGCGGAAATCATTGCATTAAGGCTTTCGACAAGTCGGGAACATTCTTACACAGATTTGGCAAACGGGGCAATCAAGATGGACAATTTGACAGCCCGTATGGTTTGCTTATAAACAGATCCCATTGCCTTTTGGTGTGTGATCAGCTCAATCATCGAGTTCAGCAGTTTTCTCTGGACGGTCGCTTCACTGGAAAAAGTATCACTCATTTACCTAGTCCTCGTGGAATAGCAGCAACATCAGATGGACGTATTTTCGTGACTACCCCTAAAAAGATTTTCATATTAAAGTAGCTGTTTCAACAGACACTTATTAACTTTCCAGTTTCTATTCTACTTCTAATGGTCCGAATTGTCTCTTTCCTTAAGTGCAATAATCGGAGACTGAAATTTGTAAGTTTACTCTTCTCCTCGAGGAAACTTTATCGAATACAACTGAACTAATTAGCTTCGAGATTTTCAGTTTTGTATGTTAATGGCATTTATGCATACTCGTAATAATGTAGTAAAGGCAAATACTATAGGATTGTGATTGTCAAAGAATATTTTACACTGAGGACCTCGCATTAAATACATTATTTCCATTCGATAACTTAGCAGTAACTACATATACATTGCTTTCTTCTACTAGAAAGGGTGACACGTACCGGGTGCTGAAATAGACGAGTACCATGTGACATCCAGCTCTTTTTAGGCCTCGCTCCCAAAAGAAAAAAATTACAAAAACAACCGCGTTATGCGATTGCGTAACTTTGTAAGGTTAACCATTTAACTCCAAGATCTGACTGTTAATTCTCCCCTCTAGCTGCTACACATTCCCTTGTAAATAAGTTACAAGTGTTTGGTGTCAGATCACGATAACAACTTCTATCTGATAAGTTTGAATATTCTCATGACCTGTTTGTACTAAAGCACATAGGAAGCAGCCAGAGCACGAAAGAAGAGAAGAGGGAAACACGAGACGTAGTCGAGTGTCTTTCCCTACTTCTTGTGCAACTGAGAGTATAATCTGATTCTCTTAATTAAAAGCTTTCAAAAGTGTCCAACCAAGTTTATAATATGTAATAGTCCATAAACTGAAATAGTTCGGCAGGTTGAATTCAACACTTCTCCCTGAAGTTTTTTAGTCTTTATGAAGAATCAGAAGGTGAAATGTTCAGTGAAATTCGGCCGAATTGTGGCTCATATAAACACGCAAGTTTTTTCGCATGACAGTTATTAAAAAAACTGCTCAAGGCGTTTGTTTTATGAATGAACGACAACATGAAGATTGCTCGGGGTGAGAGCGCCGTAAAACACGGCTTCTGTAACTGATGTGGCCTTCCAATTAATGCATTGGAAAGGCTAGAGGGATCGGTAGGATTGCGTTTTTCTGATATCAAAACCATGGCAAATGGCAGTTGATGAAAGTAAAATATAGACAGGTAGACGCCAAAGAGGACAAAATTTAGCCAAATTGGAGGGAGGTTGATTTAATACGAACTACCAATAATGCCAATGTTGTTACTGTTGGGCGATGCTGAAGCTGAATAAACATTACCCTGGTGAGTAAAGTACAATCCCATGGGATCAGAACGGGGATTGTTACAGGAAAACGCGGTGACATAACTCAATTTTCTGCAAAAAATTCTTTCTTGTATCTACTAACTCTATCACTTTTAGACATAATTGTGCTTCACAAAGGTAGTCAGACGGAACAAGGAAACACCGATGAGGATATCTGTAAATCAAACTGTTGGTCATTTTGCCTTCCGTAAATTTTAAATTTAAGGCAAAGCAACGTCAACAGTTAGTAGATACTACGAGTAACGGCTGATTGAGCCTCAGCAAATAAAGTGTTGATCTTGTTCTTCATCACAATGAAGTGTTTTAAAAAGCTCTTAAACGAGTAACGGCTGATTGAGCCTCAGCAAATAAAGTGTTGATCTTGTTCTTCATCACAATGAAGTGTTTTAAAAAGCTCTTAAAAGAATTTTTCAAAACACTTCATTAACATCAAACTGACATGTTCACTTTAGATCTTGCTTTATTTTATCGCCTTTGAACACAAGGCAAACGCCATTTTTAAACCAGAAGTGTCTGCAGCAGTAGATGTTCTTTACTTGTTGGCTGCTGAAAATAGTAAACGTCTGGAATCAAAAACCGTGTTCAATATTTACAATTTTGTTTGTGGATTGTTAGTATTTCAGTTAATCATGAAATATAGTTTAACTTGTTCTTTACCCTATGTTATGCAAATTTTCCTTAATTTTTTGCGAGTCAAAACAAGAAACTTACATTTCATCGAAAAACGTGATTCTTTGCCTCAAATATGTTTCCCTAAGTTCAAGTACAAAATTTTCCATTTCCGAATTACCTTTGACCTCTTTTTCAAACCGAGTACTGGACTTGAAAACATTGCCCTGATCCCCCTTAAGGCTTTGCCATATTCTTAAGATCCTTCCCTCCTAATTGGCAGTGAATCGTCTATAGTCCCCTTTAGACTCTGTTGGTGACGACTGACCCCCCCCCCCTCCGTTTCCCCCTGAAATCCATGTGATCCCCCAAAATCCTCCGAACACCCCCGACCCCAAGGCAATAAATAATGACTGTCAATCGCTCTGACAAAGAGCTAACGCTCGAAACGTCAGCTTTGAAACTCTTTACGGTGACTAATTTACTTTATCAACCAAGTTGATGAAACCAAGATTATCCTGTTACACTCCCCCACCGACGCAGCATCACAGTTTCTTTAGGAACGTACCCCCTTTATACATAATGACTGTTGCCTTACCTCAAGCCTCACAGCCGTACAGTTCTACCCTCATACAAACCCAGGTTGAGGGGCTGTCGTGAGGAAGGACCTTGACATAACGAGCTTTAACAGGGCTAAACCTGTTTAGAACTGGAGTGAAGTTGTCACAATTACCATCAAACACCTTGAAAGAAAGCAATGCAAAATGACTCACAGGTACTTGAAGATCGAGGAACAAGTGATGAGAAATAACTTACTTGTGTGTAAATAAATGAGATCAAATAAAGCCAAATCAGGATAAGTAAAACGTATTGCATTTCGTGATGTAATAAACTTTATTATGTCTCTTATTTAATACGAGTGCTATTATTGGTCAATTTAGTGGGCCGTATTTCACTGCGCCGCCCGCTAAATTCAAAAGATTGTTTGAATTGAAACCCTTCTCATCTATTTGAACCCAAAAATGTGCTAAATATCTTACGAACCTCGTTTTCTCCAGCCCCGATTTATGGCTTACGAACTTCGCACTGGGGCCATAAATCCAATCGGCCGGAAAATAACTTGGTCCATAACATACAAAATGGACCTCGAACTCGGGTAGCAAGAGGCATCAGTGTTGAGCGTTTCTTATTAGCCATGCACTAACTCTTGAAAGTGATTGACCATTTCCAACATTTTTAACGGTAAATACAATTATGAGTACTATTTCACAATTCCACGAGTTACTTTTGATTTCCATCACGTGATACCAACGAGCACTCTACAACAAATTCTGCGATCTGATTGGCTACGCTACTCGCTATCTAATCCTTGATGGACGGTGAGTAAAGTGACAAGGCTTAATAGGCTCTTGTATTTTACAACCGCAATCACATTGCAAGACTTGCGATAAACCACTAGTAGATTTAAACAAATACTGTTTGCCCCTCTGACGAAAGGCTAACGCTCGAAACGTCAGCTTTGTAACTCTTTACTGCGGGCAATTTACGTTTTCAACTCAGTTGATAAAACTAAATTACCTTGTATTACTGATACATCTCTTTCGATCTTAGAACTGTAAGCTCCTCACCTTCGATCCCCCATTCTCTTGGTAATTCTGAAAGTTCGTTCCATCAGTGCTGAAAGCAAGTTCGTACTTCTTTACGTGCTCAACAAACACATCACGTCCTAAAAAACAAAATTTCTAAGTTCAGTTGAATCTTAATTTGGAGTTTCATTTTCGTCAAATATGTGTTATTCGTTAAAAATCGTAAAAAAAAAAAACCAAAACAAAAAAACTGAAAGCTTTGTGCCCTTAACTTAGACACACGAAGACCATAGCTATGCGAAGAAAGAAAATCACCGACTGATGAAATACTTGTTTCTCACAGCTAAATTTAAGACAAATATATGGTGATCACAGAAGAGAATTCATATGCTAATCATCCTCTCATTCCTTCTCACCTTGTGTCGCGATTCCAGTAATGGTCTTCATTTGTCCTAGATCGATTCTCAGCCACTGTGGGTTCCGATCCACTGCGCACCAGCTACCGATTCGTTTGTTGTCGTAATCATCTTCAAAATAAAGACGAGCGTTGCTTGCCAACGCCCACCAGCCGCCACCTGGGCAAAGAATAACGTAAAGAGAAACAACAGACGGTGCTCAACCACATTCTGTACTTTTAAATCGCGAGTTCTAGCAGAGCTGCGCTTATAGTGTCTGCTGGTAATGTAGGCGCACACGGACGACGAGGGAAAGTAAAGTAAACTACTTGTGAAGTGCTTTGACAACAAAAACAAGAAAAAAAAAAAGCAAATGGGAAATCATTGGTTTTGAACTAAAAGCTAACGACAAGGATCTTTATGCTGTCGTTCGCGTCTCAAAAGCGTCTCTGCTGATGTTTCTTATTGATGGTTATCGCATGCTCCTAAAAAAAAAGGGCAAAGTTTTATTTCTAGCCGGAAAGCACCAAAGAGTTAAATCGTCTTTTTTCAATTGGCGCAAACTTTCCTTCCTTAAAAAACACGTGGACCGCTTCCTAGCTTATTTTTAAATATAACTGAAAATATGATCATATAAATGCGATGCAAAATTATCGCATAAAAAAGCTGACAAGAAATTAAGGCAAAAAAGCCGCTGTCCTCCTCGATAACTATAATGAACCCCGAGTTTTACTTTAAATTCCATTTCTAGATCATAAAAAAATGATCAGTGAAGTTTACGAAAATCTCAGCGTAAGTATTCAATACAAGGAATGACGTAACCGCGAAAGTCATAAATAGTAAGTTAAAAAGAGATAGAGCCAGTTCTCGAGCAAAATGGCCGATTCAGCCGGAGCTTATCCCGGTTTCCATAGCATGAGGAGACCTGGAGTATTAATACTCCCTCCCCTCCACCCCCGCCGGGATGGAATGCCAGTCTATCACCCCCGGCATCAGGCTCCCTCATAATTCACCGGTACTTATTTATACTCCTGGCCCCGGTTGATTGAAGGTTGGATAGTGCGATCCACTAATTGAATAAGACTATGCGGTGGATAGTGCTTTAAGTGCTTTGCTGTTTTGCTATCTGTCGGATAGCAATTCATCAGCGGTACAGAATTATCCGACCTTTCTACAGCTAGGCCCTGGGTGAAGAAAGGCACTCGCCCGAGAACACAACGCATTGACCCGGCTACGTCTCGGACCCACAACTCTCGACTCAGACTCCAGCGCACTAATTATAAAGCCACCACTTCTCCTTCGTCTGGTGAGTTTCTAACAAAAATTCAATTACTATAAAAAAAAAAACTCGCAACTTCCTCATCTATCTTCGGAATGCAAGTCGGGAACCTTTTTCCGAGCTTTTACACAAACTAAAAATTCGAGACTTTCCCCTCGGCTGCACAGCTCATCAACTAATCATGAATTTCTCTCCTCTCACCTGGACTTAACTCGGTTGAGGCAGTAAATGCACTGTCAGGGAGTTTGTTATCCCAACCGAGACCGAGTGGTTCAGCGCAGGAACCTGGGATATAAAATATTATTATTGTTATAACTTCACTCCTCTTAGGCATAACAGGCTTTGCATTAAATACAACCCCTACAGTTTGCACTTGTAGCCACTAGAATTTACATTTGTTTCTCGTCAAGAACTGCGAAATGAATTTATATTACTTTTCTTTCCATTCATTAAGTTTGCGTTTTTGCGTGAAGTTACGTAAGGTTTACGTAACGTTTACGTAACATTGGTAGCCAGTATAAGCGTTGTTTTTGCTGGATAATTTTCATTTGCCAGTTGACCTCAACCAGGGCAGTCCTTCCGTTGGTTTTTGCTAGCGCCGTGGTACTTTTGTTTGAGAGTTTTTGCTATCGGACCTGGTCACGCCACAAGTTTTGAATGAAATGTAGCAAAATACTACACGTTTACGCCAAACTTGAATACACGCTCACATGTTTACACATTTACACATCTTTCTTCTTTACATTTGTCTATCTTGGAATTATAGAACATGCATTCAAGTTTGGCGTAAACATGAAGTAATTAGCTACAGCGCTGTTTTCATTTAGTGGCTAAAAAGCCTTCTCAAGCCCCTCTATTGCTACTCTACTTAGGTTGTGATCCTCTCAGTAAGCCCTCATAACTTCCCATCTATTAACTATTTAAGAAATAGATTCCTCGTTGCGCATGCGTCTGTTCAGTAATAAATCACAGATGACGTAAAAATATGTTAAGAACAAAACAGTGGTCCAGGAGGCGCAACCGAGAGTGTAACTAATGTTAGGTGGTTCTACCATTTTTACTTTTTTTTTTTTCAGGTAATAAAAATTAGTTGCCGTACAAACCTTCAGGTCTGAGAGGTCCAGCGTCACATTTCGCTTTGCAAGTCTTACGACAATTCCTAAGTATCCACCCTGAATGCTCGCATTGTGATAATGAGTAACTTGGGCAATTGCTTGATTTGTCCACACAACGAAGACCTAAGGTAAACAATGAGAGCAGGCGCAGTGAGCCATAAGTGAGTAAAAAAGAGACTCGTAACATGTTATTTGTGACATGCACGGGAAGATTGTATCTAGCGTCACGGCATGGGAGCTCAGGCGCGAAGAGCGAGGGAGACTTATTTTCAGTGTCAGAGGGCGGGAATATTGGGGCGCAGCAACGATACAACTGCAAAACATTACAGACCGTGGACAGAGTCCGCCTCGCGCGGAAAAAAATTTGTCTAGTTTCAGGAAGTAATTTAGTTGAAACATGAATTATTGCTGGTGGGAAATCACGTACAAAGGGAGGGAATTAAAAATTTTCTGAGTACGAGACGAATTTAGAACCGAGAGCTGGAAAACGTATAATTTTTGCCTGGTGCTTAAGCTACAGCCAGAGATCAACGCTCATAAATGTAGGGAAAAAATAAGTCGGCGACAATCAGACGATTATTTGACTGCAGAAATGACTGGTTTTGGTCTTGATCCTGATTGGCTGACAGAACAGCTACGCAGTTGTTCCGCGATCCAAAAGCCTATTTTTAAGTATGTAGCTAAGAATGATACCTTCCTACCTGTTGCATTTGCTGATGGACTGGAAGTGGGTGGTACAGTTGGGCTGCCTGTGCCTGTTGGAGGCTGGGTGGGTGGTGTTGGCTGAGGCGTTTGAGGAGGAGGGGTGGGTGGAGTGGGAGCCTGGGTCGGTGGGGCTATAAGAAAAAAAGATAATCCGTTAAGTTTGATGTTATCAAAAGGTAACTTAGAAAACCAAACAACACAGTCCAGTCCCAAGGTGTTCTGGCTTAGTCAAACTGGACTAGACCGGTGGATCCGTTACGTCGCTGAAAACCTCTCTTAATCGTCACCATCTAGACTTCCGCTTCCAATGGAAACCTGACACGAAAGAGTGCCTGTGGACTTGACTGAGAATACTAGAGATGAAGTGACAGTGCCAAAGAATAAATGTTTCTCACCGTTGCAAAGATCGCATGAGTGAAGGCACCAGTCTTTCATGATGTCTGGATCGGTCTGGCAAGCTCCACTTTGCTTCCATGCTGGACAATTACCGTTTCTATCGATACAGGAATCTAACACATGCAGCATGAAAAAAAAATAAAAAAATATAAAGAGAGAGAAAAGGAAATGAAAAAAAGTTCAAAATCCATTGGACTGACTTGGTACAACAAAATGGCCGCCATTATATAATTTTGACACAACAAAATGGCCGCCGTTTTATATTGGTCGAAATATATGGCTGCCTTGAAGTCAAATAAGATCTAATACTACTCACCGCTGCTACAGAGATTGCACGTGACTTTACACCACGTGTGCATGGCGTCAGGTTGGTTCTGACAGTACCCCGCACTCTTCCATGATTGACAACTTGATGTGTCCGCGTCGTCCTTACACAAATTAGAGCCTGGTGAACAAAGTTACACAAGGGAGGCTAGTAACAGTTGCAGCACTTCCTCTGTATTCACAAAACAAATGTACAACTAAGACGACTGTGAACCTGGAAAAAGTCAATCTGAACAAAACCTTGAAATGGTGTTCGATTGTAAAATCATGAAAGCGAAGTGACCCTTGAAAGTCATGACGTCAAAAAAAAACTTTTTTCACTCGAGAGCTACAAAACTTAACCGAGGTATTCAAAACATTCAATCAAGAAAGTGAAGGTATTACAAGCAGCCAACGAGAAACCAGGGTAAAACATGAAAACGTCACGATTTGCTCTAGTTTTGCATCTGATTGGTTAAGAGGGCAGCGAGAGTTTTTTTTTGACCAATCACACAACGTAACGTAGTAAAACCGATTTTATTCTGGATTACTTTCTCCAAGGTGGTAACTTGATTAAATCTGAGTTTTTCCCAAGCTGTCATCGTCTTAATCCGAATAAGAGAAATAATGGAAAGATGTATCGTGGATTCCGACAATACTAACAACAAATTGATTGTGCCGAAAGGGAATTAAAAAAAATTTCCTTTTTAGGAAAGACCAGCCAATCGCAGCAAACACTACTTACTACGTTTCTGGAGGCGTGGAGCTGGTCTGAACGAACTGAAGTCATCAATGGCTCTTTTTCTCATAACAACTGTGAAAATGATGAGAAAAATATTTTTACTGTTGAGTAAAATAAAAATACGTGTGATTTCTAAACAACCACAGTACTTAAATATTTACGAGTGACAGAGTCAAATTGGGTTGTGTATAATTATTTCTGAACCAAAGAAAACCTCAAGGTATTCTCTATTTTTTGTAGAGAACCATCAAACAAGGTCGTTACAAATCAAAAAGAAAATAAGCTGGTTTTGCGATGGAAAAAATTATGGCAAATTACAAATGGTGAAATTTTCCCACCGATGCTGAGTCAAGGGCGTTGAATCGTTTTTAGGGAAAAAAATTATGAAAAAAAATTTGTTGAAATAGCCCCTTTAAATGGCTTACCGTTACATTTGTACATTGCATTGGTTTGTTGCGCGTCGCCGTCACTCAGCTCCACGTACGGGACCTTTCCATTCATTGGCACTACGTTACGGATGGTGGGTTTGCCATTTTTGGAGAAAGCCGTAAACGGGTAGTGCATGATGGACTCGAAATCATACGGCACGCCATAATCAACAACTTCAGTTCCCCATTTCCTTTTGGCGAAAGCGTCTTCGAGACCTGAAGAAGAAAAACAAGTGAATGGTAGAAAACAGAAGAGTTGAATAAGGTTACATAGCACATTGTGGAGTACACAAATGATTACAACACAAGCATCGATAAACTGCTATGTAACCAAACTGCTTGAAGAGTCGGAAAACACAAGTAACCAGGTAACTATTGATTTCAGTCTTCAGAGGAAACATACGGCCGTGGTATATGATCTCTATGCCTAGTGTGAGGCAGAGAAAACCAATCCAATATCGGAATACTTTCGACACTCGATTGAAAATTGGTTTATTCATACCTGATAGAGCGTTCATCGCGCAACTTAAGTCCTTGGTAAAACTCTTATTCTTGTAAACAATATACTTCTAACTGATCAATTTGCACGAACAAAAAACAATTATCTTTCACCCTTTATTCTCTAAAAACACAACCTCCCATGTTATAGAAAATGTTATTGTTCCTCGTGGTTTTACAGACAAACGAATGTTTAATCGTATTTCTCACGATGAAGAGTCAAGCTATCAATTCGATATCAATTGTATTGATCGCAACGTTTCAATTGCTATATCGCTAGTCTTCGTCTTGCGACGAGGTTGAAAGTTTACGTGTCGCTATTCATGGCACCTTGGTTTTCTCTCATGTGGCCCATATATCTAGGACTATCGAAAATCCTATCGTTGGCGCTTATCAACTGTGGAATATTCTCACCATCCAGGACGTTCGCCCATATAACCTGAATGTAACTGTCTCGGTCCGGTCTGCTCTGCTCGTGCCAGAACCCAACTGAATGTCCGATCTCGTGCACCATCACGTGAGTGAAATCACAGTCGCTACCGATAGAGATCTGAGTCTTGTAACCATGGTGGCCCACGTGACCCCAACAGCTACATAGTAAAGTTGAGATGATAGAAGCTAATTGAGGTGGCTTAAGATTAAATGTAAATAAAACTGAGTAGCATTTCAAACAAATTATAACATTGGCTCGTGCACGGCGTGGTTCCCAATCCACTGTCTCCAGACAGAGTGTGAAAACTGGAGTATTTTTGAATATATAGTTTTCAATCTTTCTTGACTTTTTTCTCTTTTAGTCGTGCTTGTCCCTGTAGTAGGGAAAGGTTTTTCATTTCCAGGATAGTGTTTTCCAATTTGAAGGCAAACCATTACTCAGGTTCATACCACCTTTGTCAGAGGCAGGAAAGCGTCCAAAGAATACGACTTTCAATAACGCAACTTGCAAGATGTCAAATAGCATGACCAAGGACAAGCATTTGGATGGTTTTTGTCATGAACTATGATACAACTAGATAATTTGATCCTTGTAATCATAAACATTTTTCCGCATTTGACTCGAGTGTCATCAATTCTCGGCTGAGTCAGTTAAGGAAGCAAAATTTCCTATATCTTACCCCTGGTCCTTAAAGAATTCCAAGTAAGCCTTTTCATTCGTCCTGGGCACAAACCGCAAGCAAGTTTTACGTTCCCACTGCTTTATGGCATTTTTCACAGAGCGAACAGCACTTTCCATGTTTCCTGCAAGAAACATGGTGAATAAAATATAAATAACCCTATCTCAAAGCAAAGACTTATCTCCTGTTGATCATGGAGAAGCATGCGATGAAACAGATACCTACATTTTTCGAATTTAAGTAGGATGAGATTTAACATAATCTCTTCTGAGTCTAGCTTTAGAAGCTTAAACCTCAGCAAGGGTAGACTAGAATCTCGTGTAAACAACGCTAAAATACCATAGGCAGTAAGGTAAGAAGTAAGGTTTTTCTCGAAACATCTCAGTTGTGCAGCCTTTCTACAATTTAGACGAAGGGAAGGGGGAGAAAAAAATTTGCGTTCATTGACTTAATTGTTCTGAGGATGATGTAAAGCGCTACATCATGAACATCTCAGTCATCTTTTGCAAAGGGAAAATTACCAGACTTGGAGAAGACTACAAAATATTATTAGTTCGGTGAGATAGAAGGAGGCAAGGATGGCCAAGGATAGCCAAGGACGACTGAGGATGGCCAAGGATGGTTAAGGATGGCCAAGGATAACCAAGGATGGCCAAAGATGGTTGATGATAGCCAAGAATAGACAAGGATGACCAAGGATGGCCAGGGTTGGCCAAGGATGGTTAAGGATGGCTAGGGGTTACCAAGGATTGACACGTATTGTAAATAAAATGATGAACCTCAAATTTGAGCCTTAACTCCAACAGACGATGAGCTCAATTTCAATAGGTTTTGTCATTTCCCAGGGGCCATATTCACTTACCTATCGAGCAGTCAAATGTGTAGGGGATGATAGCATTAGGCCAGCGTTCACTGTCCACACTGCTAGCTGCACGAGAGTCAGCCGAGCTTTTGGACGGGTCGCCATATTTCTTTAAATTTTCCTGTTGTTTCTTTGTTAGACGAATGTCTCCTTGATAGTAGGGCAAATGCTTGCCGGGAGGGCTGTGATGTGGGTCTGTAAATGAAGCAACGAATATGTCTTTGAAGCTTACACTTGGGTTACATGTATTTTCTAAATTTTTTGAGTCACAAGTGGATTTTAGTCCAATCCGTTGGGTCACAATCTCCAGATATGTGAACACCACGATGGCAGTCAGCGTGGGTGACCACCATTTTGCCAGAAGATCCTGTATAGGAAAACTGCAAGGCACTCATCTCAGAATAATTCATAAGAAGATCATTAAGAGCTGAATGTGCCATAACAATTAGCCCTTTGACTCCCAGAAGTGATCCATATGTAACTTCTCCCTACATATCCATCCCCTATCCAGCAAACAGGTAATGAGAATACTCAAATGTATCAGCTAGAAGTTGTTATCTTGATCTTACACCAAATTCTTGGAACTATTTTACAAGGAAATGTGTAGCAGCTAGAGGGGAGAATTAACAATCAGATATTGGGAGTTAAAGGGTTAAAGCCAGTAAGTAACGAGTATTTCTCAATGGAGTGAGGGATTTGACTCCCGATCAAACGGCTGAAGATTTGACGAAATCGCTCCAATTTATGTTGACAAGAGATGATCAGGCAAAGAGAAAGACTTCACATAGAGTTAATTCTTCCCAAGCCAATCTCCGTCGTGTTATTTTTAGATCAAACCCGTTTTCAAGGTACCCTCGAGAATTTGGACAAAACCAATCCCGCGCAGCGAACGTTATCGCATGGACATCACATGTGCCGTTTATCCTTCCTACGCAGAAGCAAATCATGAAAAACGCGCGAGTTTCACTTAAATTTCACCTGATGGAGAGGAGACTGGTGAAAGATGAATTTTGAAGACCATTTTTAGCACGGTGGACGTCCCTTTCCTTCTGCAATAGAAAGACCACACCGGAAAGGACGTTTAACTCTCGAATGTTTATTACCTGGATTCATGTTGGCCTCAAGAATTTGCTCCATAGCACCTTTAAGGCCTCTGCCAAAGGCGAACGCGGCAAAGAAGACGCAAAGTCCGAGAAGAAACGCTCTCGCCATCCTACAGAGAAAGGGTAGAAAAAGGTCCAGCTAACATTTAAACACGAAATAAATATCTGCGGAAAAGCATTTTTTGTTGACAAAAAAACTCCCTAATATAAATTAGGAGTGATGAATGCCACAAAGAAAATCAGACAAAAAGCCAAAACGGTCTTTCGGAGAAATAAATAATTTCATGGTTTATCGAAAAACACAAGTGCAAGAACTAAACTGCCTTTTTCATATTCAAGCAGTCCGATAGTAGTTAAAAAATCAACGCAATTTTTCAAACATTTTAAGAGTAACTGGGCTTATACGATATAAAATTTCAGGCATCAACGACGGTTTTTTTCTCTTTTACCTGAAAACGAAATTAGAGTTCTCTCTGTAATTTGCACAATGAAGTGAAAACTTCGGCTTTACGACTGTAGATTGAGAGCCATCGGGTTTATTCAGTTGCACAGACTGTTTTCATAATATCTTTTTGTTTCAGTTCTAACCTAACACTTTTTTGCTTGTGTTCTCATGGCTTTCAGCAATTCGAAGAAAAAAGGTGTTACGTTTTTCTTAAAAGTCCTTTCATAAAGAGTTCAACCAAAAATATATTTGACTGCATGTATCACACTTTCATTGCCAGAAAGCGAAATTTGCCTTTATTGGTCTTTATTTGCAAATGGAAAGTTATAAATGAAGCCATGATATAGGTTGACATTAACATTAATAGGTAATATAATTTAATGAAAAGTGATTCGAGACAATCCTGCACACATAAAAAGAAATAAACAAACTCGAATTTAAAGAAATATGTTGGCAATGATCAGGAATGTTTACACACGTGAAAATCTGATCATGGTTTCCACGAGAGCCAAATGAAACAAACTCTTGTTAAATCAAATTGTTATTACATGCAAATTAAGTCGAACAGAAACTCCTCATTTTGACCAGAAATAAACGAGCATTCGTGCGACAGATAGCGCGTTCCTCACAAGGCAAATTTCACCTTCATAAATGCCCTCCTTTGCTAAGGGCAGTCCCGAAATTATTTTTAGAAATATAATTTCTAACTCTACAACGCGGTCGTGATCACCCTTGTTTTGAATCTCAACGGCCTGTTTGTATTGTCCTTCACCTGTATGGAACAGTCACTAAGAGGCGAACCAACCAAATAAAACTGAGAATTTACTATCAAGTTAATTTCATTCCATGTTTATCTCCCGAAATCGATGTTAGCACGTTGAGTTCAACGCAAAGTAGATTATCTTTCTTCTTAGGACTATAAGAACCAAATGGCGTTTTCTTCAATCGCGTTTAACCCATTTTCTGTGGAACCTGAAATTAGCGGTCAACCTGTATTAAGTCATTCCTCGTGAGCGACTGCTTAAATACAGCTACGACTCTAGCTTACGATACAGTATTTCATTCTCATAAACAAACATCGTTGTTTCAGCTTGAAAGGGATCACATACAGTGTTTATCTATCTTTGTATGGGATGTAGAAACTCGATGCTTTGTGAAAGAAAGTCTATGTAGTCGAAGTTCATGCGTCTTGGCACCACCTAATCTTGTATTGCCGTTTGTTGTGACTATTCGGACGTGTGTATTGCATTGAAAGTTTGCCCTGTTAAACAGTTTTGGAAATCTATTCCGACAACTAGTACAAACAGTCGGTGCACATGGCGAGCATAAGATTATCGACTAAGAAACTGGTAGCTGTTTTCGTAATTAGACCCTATTTGAGTTAACTCAAGGGCTCGAGGCTGACCGGAATCCAAACACTAATCTGTCCCTCTCTTATTCTAGATTTTATCTTTAGTTTTTCTGTTCTAGCTTACTCGCCGCACTTGAGCTAGTGGTTAACTTAGGGTTATTTTAAATATATTTTGTAACGATTTGCAAATGAAACTGAAGTATGCTCATCAGGTATGATTCATTTTAACTGTACAAGCATTTTAGGCGTGCTTTTAAGTGTGATGAATCCGTAGGGGCTACCAGGCTTTTCAGTTAAGATTTTGTAAGATATGCAACAGCCACTCGAAGGCATCTCTTTTAACTTTGCTTTTGTGTTTATTCACTACTGTCTTTTCTTTATGATGATGTTACGCTCGCTGCATCCTGCATCAATAAACGAGATACCCGATGTTTGTTTTTACTAAGATTAGTTACAAAATCTTTCTAAATCGTTTCAGGGTGATTAGAGTACATCAGAGGTTTTCTTAAAGGAGACTCTCCTCAAACAATTGCTCACCAGCTAATTACGGTTAGCTTTTATTTCTGATAAGGGCATACGAAGTGTTGGAGTCAAACTTTGGCTTCAACTCCTTTCCTACCCACCCTTCCCCCAAAGAATAAAACGCGTTCTTGGCACAACTACAAAACCAATAAACGCCCAAACGCCAGCTATGACTAGAAGGAAACGTTTCAATCTTCCACAAATCTTAATACTGGTTTATCTACTTTTATTGAATTAGGGCAGGGAAAAAAAAGACAGTTTTATGCCAAGAGAACGAAGAACGAGGTTAAGGAAACGAAACTTGGTAAATCATCTAAAGACTGCTGAGCGACTCGTAAAGAAAATGGAAAACCAAAATCCGCCTTTCTTCCTGTATGAAGAGAGTACAATTGCAAATGAGAATTACGCAGATGCAAGTAACAGAGCCTAACCTCCGGGAAGATCAAGGGGGAAAGTTTCTAGTGAAAATGTGGTGCTGGGTCCTTGCGGGGCGATATAACGGATAATCTGGTTTTATCAACGGGGTTGGAAATGTAAATTGGCCACCGTAGAGAGTTTCTAAAGCTGAAGTTTCGAGCTTTAGCTCTTCGACAGAACGAAACGTTCGCCTAACGCTCGGAAAATCAGATTAAGGAACTCTTAACGGTAGCCATTTATGTTGTTAACTCAGTTAATCAAACCAAATCATCCTGTAACTTCCGAGAAAGTTCAGCACAGTAATATTAAAAGAGAGGAGATGTGGTACATTTTTAGGAAACTAAAGTTACTGCATTGATGTAACGGAAAACAGCTTGGTTAGACCTCTAAATATTCGATAAATTTTGATTCTTTTTAAAAAAAAATGGTCCCTCAAAGGTGGAGTTTGGAAACCAAAACAACGTGTCATGGGCTTCATTCGGCCAAATATGACTTCCTCACCACGTGAATAAGATAACAGCTTTTTATTTTAAAGCATGATCATTATCGAACAAAAAACGAAAGTCACATCAAGTTCATAAGCAAATACTGGAAACTTCTACAGTGTGTTGGTTGTAATATTTCTGAAAATAAAAAAGGTGCATAAAGTTGACGCAATTAAGTGTACAATTGTTTAAATCGAAATCCTTTTGTATTCAAACTAAACAAATAACAAGCGGTCGGCATGTGAAATCCCATTTCAACTTGTTTCAAAAATTAAATGCTTCATTCGAATTGTGTAGATATTTAAATGACTTTCACAAGTTTGTAGTTTAAAAAATTTATCAGCTGTACGTCATAAGAACATCGTCACATATGTTCTACAAATTCTGAATGAAATAACTTTCGATGCGCCGTCAAACTGGAGAAAAAAATTTAACAACAATTTTCCTTGTGCCATTTCTAAAAATACTTAGCATTTAAAGTTTAGAAGCTGAGCTATGATTGGCCACAAGAATTATCACCTAAAATAATTGTCTTCAAAGATGTGGGTACAATCGAGGAAAAAAAAATGGACTTTTGTATAGACATGAGCTTTGGCACTTAGTTTAGAAACACGAACCGTGCATTAACAAAAACATCGAAACCGAAGATTCAGAAACCTGAACAATATTGTTACATGTACTATATTTCAAAGCTCAGCCGACTATTTTGGGTAGCAGTAAAACAGGGCAAATCTCAAGTGAGAGAGGTGTAATTATCGCAGAACAATCTTCCCTGTTAAGTTGAAACAGTACACGCCTAGCAAAACCAAACAAAACAAAAATCTTGGACTTCCGAACCAAGCTTTACATGCCACAGGGAAACTTACGTGTCACGCAACTCGAGGGAAATGCCACTAGTTGTCACGCTTCAAAGGAATTAACTTGAGGAGCGATAAACCAAAAAAATACTGTGTATATCGGACTTAAACTGCCCTTCACAAAAAAGTGCTCTATGTAAAAAAAGCTGTCTTCACCAATTCAAACTTCACCTAGTGCCGGAAAATTTGCCTGGCTTTCGTATAGTGTCGGAAGCTAGGGACGAAAGTAGAAAGTCTCACTCCCAATCTATGACGTAATTTCTGGGTCGAGCTGGTTAAATGTGAGCGAGTTAACGAGTAAGGAATCACTCTTCGCTACAGCTCGCGCACTTAGCTTCGCAACTGTAAAACATCCACAGATTTGTAATAGAACTCGGTGTTCTCATGGAGACCAAAGACGAAAATGTAAGTTCAAATATTCAATTTAGATTCCAAATATTCCACGAAACCTTCGTTCACCTTCGAGATCGCATCGTTGTCTTCTTATTTCCAAGCATGATTGAATTGCATTGCGATCAGACTTGCTTGATGCTTATGATATAGTCAAATCGATTATGTCTTTAACCCGTTTCCAACACGAGCAACTGAACCACTTAATTCCGGTGAAAATCTACATATTTCGTAAATTATTGGCTTTTAAAACATTTATTTCTCTTGTAGATCGGAAATTGAAAGGCTCGTTTTGGACAATTACGCTCTTAGACAATTAAAACAGTATTTTATAGTTGTCGTATATCGGCACCACTGTACCTCATGGCATGATCTGATGGACAAAATTTGCTCAGCGCGCCTCTTGCTGTGGAGACCATCCCACCACATACTGAGGAGGCAGAATAGGGGCGGGGTGGGGGGGGGAACCTACGAAAGACTAGCGTACCACCTAAGGGAAGAGAAGGGGATGAGCTCAACCCAGATCAGTCAATTGGCTTTTAAACACCCTTTGACTCCAAATCTCCCTCCCCTCCCCTCCCCTCCCCTCACCTAAGTACCCCTCTAAACTCTTATCTGTTAAATCTACAGTTGTCCCTAAGCTATTTTCCTGCAATACCTTTGCCAAAAGGAAATGTATGCAATAAATGACGTATTTACCCCATAGCAGACGAATATGAAAATCTTTGACCACAGTGACAGAGAATGGCACACTACAGATCATCAGCTTTACTCTCGCAACGAAGACGGACAAGCTCCAGGTCACTACATGTGGGTGAATGGCAGATCTGTTTTATCAAATGCAGTCAGTGAGAACCAAAAAAGTAAGTCTATCAATAAATATTCTTAAAATCAAAACAACAGAAATAATGGAACCTACGCTACAATCAAAATAGTCGCCACCTTGGAATAGCATCACAATCTTTGACCCTTTGAGCCTAAGGGGTGACTTTCATCTAATTTCTCACTACGAAATCACACCTGAATCACACACCACGGTCACAAGAAAAAGAAACATTACTCTTGTCCAAAAAGACAAGTAAGTAGAAAGGAAAGTTTCTTGCCCTGTATGCACCAGTTAATATAATATTAGAATGGTTTACTAAACAAGTGTCTTGTTTATCACTATGCTTTTCAACAGCTCATTTTAAGATCCACACTGTCGTGGAGCTTGACGAAAACAAGAAGTCTCATCAAGTTGTCATTTTAGAGCATAAAGGTGGTAGTGTTGTGGCCATAAACCAGGAAGATGACACTGTCATTGCTAAGGTATGATGGCAGAAAATTTCCTGTTAATAGTTGCATGTCAGGGCTAAATAAAAAATGAAAAAAACCAAGTGTGTCCTTGTTTTGGACACTTTTTTTATGGACTTATTGAATGAATGAGCAAGGATCTTACTCACTCACCCAAAAACTCAACGCAGAAAACTGAACAGATATTTCTATATGTCCCATTCTGAATTTGCTGTGCCATCATCAACCATAACACGATGGATAATCAAGGATAATCTTCAGACATAGACTGTACGTTGAATGGAGACTCTACTTAAAAACCAGGGGGTATTAACCCTTTACATCCTAACATCAGTATGCATATTCTCCATACTGTTCTCTATACATTTTCAAAGGTACTTATAAGGAGAATTTGTTTAATGATCAAGAGCATCTTGACATTGTTATTATTCCTTTATTCTTACGACCTCACTCTTAGTTGAGAATTAACAGGGGGTCCTGGTGACTTTGGAATGCTCATATTATATGCTAATATTATACTTCAGTCACACGCAGGTGTTTAGATGTAGGAGTTTTTAAGGAAGAGGGCAGGGGAGGGAGTGGGGAGAGTGCAAACAACTGTGCTCTATTTGAATTTAGGATTAATGTGCCATATTATTATATTGCATATTACAAATTATTTATTTTTTAATATTACAGATAGAGTAATAACTGAAAAGGAATGTTCTAGGTGATGACATGCATATTGACAACTCAGTCGGAGTCTGATGATGACCTTCTGTGCAAAAGCTAACCCCCTTAACACTCAAGATCTGATTGTTAACTCTCCTATCTAGCTGCTACACATTTTCTTGTAAATCAGTCATGAGAATTTGGTGTGCGATTAAGATAACAAATTCTGCCTAATAAGTTTGAGTCTTCTCGTTACCTTATGGACATGATAGGAAGAAGTTGCATACTGATAACTTCTGGGAATTAAAGGGTTAACAATGAACTCCAATGGGGCTGTCACAACATCAGCCACTGTCACCAACAGCAGTCATTTCCGAACGTGCTCTGACTCAGGGTCTGACTGCTCTTGTCCACAGGAACTTCCTAAACCTCTAAGCCAAAGCAACTCCCTTGATGAAGTTAAAAGAGACAGTCCTGAGGTGTTATTTTACAAGGTGGCTAGGGAAGAAGACAGTGAGCTGTTTTACTTCAAGTCCTACCTTAAAGATAAGCAACGCGTCCTCGGCTTTGATCAGGAAGGAAATCCAATGAACACCTCCCAAGTACAACCGGATCAGCTGGAAAGCTGGTTTTCTGTGTTTTAAAGTCTCTTGCAACTGCAAAACTAAAGTTGCAGTTTACAGTTGAAGTAAGAGATATTTTCCAAACAGTAAATTCTGGTAAGGAAATTGTTTCACTTAGGTTAAGCTAATGATGTCATGCAGTGTAAGTTTGACTACAAAATTCATGAAGTTTAGCATGATAAGACATTTGTTTACTGTCTGTTTTAAGATGAAATTGCAATCAAAATGTAATTTTATACATGTTGGAAAAATATTTTCATAAAATAGGGATTAAATCCACAGAAAGTTTTACAAAATTTATTTCATAATGAATATCACTTTGATGCCCAAGTAACCTCAAAACGATTAATTAGAGATGAATTTTTAAGAAAAGTGACAGTCTTTTGGCTAATAGTGAATTAAGATTCAGTGAATTTGGTACGTCGTATCCTCTTAAAAGTTTCATAATATTTCACTGGCATTTGTAGGAAATTTTTCATTTTTCTACTGATTTTCCTTTGTTAAAGGTATCGGGACTATTTTAAAAATAGAAAAAACCTCCTTTCAGTTTCTTTAAGATCTGCATGCAGCAAAATGGTTGTGAACATGATGCTATCAATTTTAAATAAATATTTCATTGGAAATCAATTTGTAATTTGCTTTATATTGACATCAATCGAATTAAACATTCTGTGGCAGACAGACAAAAAGGCGAAGTACTTAATGAGATCTTAGGAGTGAAAGGGTTAATTACGCACTGTTAATTGTTTAAAATTTAAATAAGGTAAACATTTGCTTATGTACGATTATGCGACATTTGTAAAGATACAACTGTTTTATTAGTATTTCATTTGTTCAGTTTACATTTTGTCCACGTTATGTGTATCTCCAGTTTACGGTCATTTCGTTCCGTGGTCAGATCGTTCCACAAAATAGTAAGTTCGTTCCACATATATAATATATATTTTCTAAACGTGTAAATGTGATCTGAGTACAGAGTAGCGATCGGAACATAGACGAAAGTATTTTCACAACTATTTACAAAACAGTGAGAGCGCCGTATGTTAATTTCAGTGTGCATTGCAGAACGATGTGAGAACTATTCACATATTAGCGAGAGCTTATGTTAGTTTTCTGTAAGTCAAAGATGATGTTAGAATTCAATTAAAAGCCTGATGCGAAATTTTAGCAAAGGATATTGCGTTTGTCAGTATATTATTCAAAAAGTTAAAGAAATGAAACGACGTCCAGTAATTAAAGCCGCACCGTGATTGCCGAAGTTAATACTATTATGTTATTGACATTTGATCACAGCACAGAACAGAGGATATTCAACAAAGTACCAAGTTGTCTGCGTATTTGTTAGCGCACTCGATGTAAAGTGGTTTTAGATTAAACATTATTGTTCGCGAGAGAAACATTTTCTGATTTACGCCCGTTTCCGGCGCTACTTGTCGAGTTCAAGCACTACGTTCGAGTCCGCTCCTAACATGCCGTTTCTGGTAAGGGCATACGTAGTTTTGGAGTGAAAAAATAGCTTCCACTCTTTTTCTCTCCATCCTTCCTCCAAAGAATAAAACGCGTTCTTGGCACTACTGCAAAACCAATAAACGTCTAAACGCCAGCTATGACTAGAAGGAAACGTCTTACGCTTGGTTGGACTTCTCAATCTACGGCAAATTTTGATTCTTTTAAAAAAATGGTCCTTCGAAGGTGGAGTCTAGAAACATGTCAAGGGAAATATTAGCCTTCATTCGCCCAAATATGACTGCCTAACCACGTGATTAAGATAACAGCTTTTTATTTTTAAGCATGATCATTATCGAACAAAGAATGAAAGTCACATCAAGTTCGTAAGCAATTATTGGAAACTTACTGAAAATAAACAAGGTTCATAAAGGTGACGCATTAAATGTACAGTTGTTGAAATCGAAATATTTCTGTATTCAAACTATACCTAAGTAACAGATGGTCGGCATATGAAATCCCATTTCAACTTGTTTCGAAAATTAAATGCACCGTTCGAATTGTGTAGATATTTCAATGACTTTCACAAGTTTGTAATTTAAAAATTTATCAGCTGTACGTCATAAGATCATCGTCACATATTTTTTACAAATTCTGAGTGGAATAACTTTCGATCCGCCGTCAAACTAAAAGAAAAACTTTAACAACAATTTTCCTCGTGCAATTTCTTAAAATACTTGGTATTTAAAGTTTAGAAGCTGAGCTATGCTTGGCCACAAGAATTTTAGCTAGCCCCTCCTAAAATAATCGTCTTCAAAGATGTGGGTACAATCAAGAAAAAAAAGGAAGAAACCAAAAGTTGTCTTTTATATAGACATGAGCTTTGGCACTTAGTTTAGAAACACGAACCGTACATTAACAAAAACATCGAAACCGAAAATTCAGAAACCTAAACAATACTGTTACATTTACTATATTTCAAAACTCAGCCGACTATTTTGGGTAGCAGTAAAACAGGGAAAATTACAAGAAGTGAAAGAGGTGGAATTATTGCAGAACAGGCTTCCCTGTCAAGTTGAAACAGTACACGCCTTGCAAAACCGTACAAAACAAAAATCTTTGATTTGCGAACCAAGATTTACATGCCCCAGAGAAACTTACGTGTCACGCAACTCGAGGGAAATGTCACTAATTGTCACGCTTCAAAAGAAATAAATTGAGGAGCGATAAACCCAAAAAATACTGTGTACATCGGACTTAAAGTGCTCTACAAAAAAAGCTGTCTTCACTGATTCAAACTTCACCTGGCGTCGGAAAATTTGCCTGGCTTTCGTGCCGGAATCGGAAGTTATGGACGAAAGTGAAAAGTCCCACTCCCAATCAATGACGTATGTCCGGATTAAGCTGGTTAAATGTGAGCGAGTTAGCGAGCCGGAGATCATTCTTCGCTACAGCTCCTGCACTTAGCTTCGCAACTGTAAAACATCTACGGATTTGTAAAAGAACTCATTGTTCTCATGGAGACCAAAGAGGGTGTGGAAAATTTAAATGTAAGTTTAAATATTCAATTTAGATTTCAAATATTCTACGAAACCTTCGCTTCACCTTCTAAAGCGCATCGTTGTGTACTTATTCACGAGCATAATTGAATGGCATTGCAATCAGACTTGCCAAATACATCGGCTCAGCGCTTATGATAGAGTCAAATCGAGTAAGTCTTTAACCCGTTTCCAACACAAGCAACTGAACCACTTAATTTCGGTGAAAATCTACGTTTTTCGTTAATTATTGGCTTTTCATTTATACTTCTAATAGAGTGGAAATTGAAAGGCTCGTTTTGAACAATTACGCTCTTGCACAAATTAAAATGGGATTTCAAATCCGAAAACAGTCTTTAATAGTTGTCGTAGATCGGCACCACTGTACCTCATGGCATGATCTGATGGACAAAATTTGCTCAGCGTGCTTCTTGCTGTGGGAGACCATCCCACCACATACTGAGGAGGCAGAACAGGGGCGGGGTGGGGGGGGGGGGGAAATCTACGAAAGACTAGCATACCATCGAGGGGAAGAGAAGTGGATGAGCTCAATCCAGATGGGTCACTTAGCTTTTTAAACACCCTTCTCATCTTAGTACCCCTTTAAACTCTTAGCTGTTAAATCTACAGTCTCCCCTAAGCTATTTTCTTGAAATACCTTTGCCAAATGGAAATGTATGCAATTAATGACGTATCTACTCCACAGCAAATACACGCGAGACTCTTTAACCACAGCGACAGAGAATGGTGCACTGCAAATCATCAGCTTTTAAATTGCAACGACACAGGACTGATTCGTGGTCACTATATGTGGGTGAATGACAGATCTGTTTTATCAAATGCAACCAAGGAGAACCAAGAAAGTAAGTCTATCAAGAAATATTCTTACAATCAAAACTACAGAAATAATGGAACCTACGCTACAATCAAAATAGTCGACACCTTGGAATAGCATCACAATCTTTGACCCTTTGTGCCTAAGGGGTGACTTTCATGTAATTTCTCACTACGATATCACACCTGAATCGCACACTACGGTCACAAGTAAAAGAAACATTACTCTTCTCCAAAATGACAAATAAGTAGAAAAGAAGGTTTCTTGCCGTGTCTGGACCAGTCAATATTTATATGTTATTTGCCGGCTGGGAGGTCCGTATGGTGAAAAACTGTGACCGAGGTCTTGAAAATACTGCCCGAGGCCGTAAAATATTAATATGGTTTACTAAACAAGTGTCTTGTTTATCACTATGCTTTTCAAAGGTCATTTTAAGACCCACACTCTCCTGGAGCTTTACGAAGACAAGAGAAGACCTCGTCAAGTTGTCATGTTAGAGCATAAAAGTGGTTATGTTCTAGCCATAAACCAGGATGATGACACTGTCATTGCTAAGGTATGATGGCAGAAAATTTCCTGTTAATAGTTGCATGTAAGGGCTAAATCCAAAACCAAAAATCAAAAATCAAGAGTGTCCTTGTCTTAGACATTTTTTTATGGACTTATTGAATGAGCAAGAATCTTACTCACTCACCCAGAAACTCAATGCGGAAAACTGGACAGATATTTCTATATGTCCCATTCTGAATTTCCTGTGCCATCATTAACCATAACTTGATAGAAATCTTGTGCTCATAATGTAATTGCTAAATGATAGCCACGCATAATCTTAAGACATAGACTGTCCGTTGAGTGGAGACTCTACATGAAAACTAGGGGTGTTAGCCCTTTACACCCTAACATCAGTATGCATATTCTCCATACTGTTCTCTACACATTTCCAAAGGTGCTGACAAGGAGAATTTGTTTAATGATCAAGAGCACCTTGACATTGTTATCATTTCTTTATTCATATGACCTTACTTTTTCATTCAGGGGGGGATAATGTGAGGAGAAATTAGATGCTTCTCACTCTTAGGAGTTGAGAGTTAACAAGGGGTCCTGATGACTTTGGAATGCTAATATTATACTTCAGTCACATCCAGGTGTTTAGATGTAGGAATTTTTGAGGAAGAGGGCAGGGGGAAGGGGTGGGGAGGGTGCAAACAACTGTGCTTTATTTGAATTTAGGATTCATGTGACAGATTATGATTATTTATTTTAGAATATTACAGATAGAGTACTGTACTGAAAAGGAATGTTCTAGGTGATATGATATGCGCATTGACAACTCAGTCAAAGTCTGATGATGACCTTCTGAGTAAAAGCTAACCCCTTTAACTCTCAAGATCTGATTGTTAACTTTCCTATCTAGCTGCTACACATTTTCTTGTAAATCAGCTACGAGAATTTGCTGTGAGATTAAGATGAAAACTTCTACCTGATAAGTTTGAGTCTTTTCATTACCTGTTTACTGGATAATGTAGGAACATGATTGGGAGAAGTTGCATATTGATCATATTGATATTGCTGGGAGATAAAGGGTTAATTTCCATTTCCCCAGCTGCTCTGACTCAGAGTCTGACTGCTCTTGTCCACAGGAACCCCCTAAACCTCCAAGCGAATACAAAATCCTTGATGAAGTTAAAGAAGACAGTCCTGAGATATTGTTTTACAAGACGGCTAGAGTACCTGGAAGTGAGCTGTATTACTTCACGTCCTTCCTCAAAGACAAGCAGCGCATCATCGGCTTTGATCCGGAAGGAAAACAAATCAACACCACCGAAGTACAACCGGATAAGCGGGAAAGTTGGTTTTCTATAGTGTAAAGTCTCTTTCAATTACAAGATTGAAATTGCAGTTTACGGTAGAAGAGATATTTTCTAAACAGTAAATTCTGGTAAGGAAATTGTCACTTAGGTTAAGCTAATGAAGTCATATGCAGTATCAGTTTGATAACAAAGTTTATGAAGTTTGGAAAAATGTTTTCATAGAATAGGGATTAAATCCACAGAAAGTATTGCAAAATTTATTTTCATAACGAGTATCACTTTCATGCCCAAGTAATCTCAAAACGATTTATTAGAGATGAATTTTTAAGAAAAGTACGGCGTTTAAGCTAATAGTGAATTTAGATTCATAATGAATTTAATACATGTCATATCCTCTTAAAGGTTTCATAATATTTCACTAGCATTTCTAGGAGATATTTCATTTTTCTACTGTTTTTCCCAAAAGGTAAAAGGTAACGAGACAATTTTAAAAATATAAAAAACCTCCCATAAGTTTAAGACCTGCGTGCAGCAAAATGGTTGTGAACATGTTGCTAACAATTTTGAATAAATATTTCTTTGAAAATTAATTTGTGGTTTGCTTTGTATTGTTATCCATTGAATTAAACATTGTATGGCAGACAGACAATAAGGAGAAGAACTTAATGAGATCTTAGGAGTGAAAGGGTTAATTACGCACTGTTAATTGTCTTAATTTAAGTTAGGTAAACACTTGCTTATGTACGATTGTTCGACATTTGTAAAGATACAGCTGTTTTATTAGTATTTCATTTGTTCAGTTTGCATTTTGTCCACCGGTTATGTGTATCTCCGGTTTACGGTCACTTCGTTCCATGGTCAGATCGTTCCAAGTCAGATCATTCCACTCAATAGTCAGTGAACAGGCAAGGGCCAATTCGAAAAGAAAACACAACACGATGCCTCAGCAAATGTTTTTACTATAACGTTAGAAAAAAGTAAATTCCTACAAGAGCGAAAAATAATAATTATATCACACAAAAACTACCTTGGTAGGTATGTAGGTAAGACTTTATTCAATGAGGGTAACATTTGACAGTACTAAAACTGATAACTAATGGCCCTCAAAAAACAAACAAACAAACAAACTAATAGCAATAGTTGCAACAATATTAATAGTAATTGAAATAGTATATAAGCCTTTGTAAATCGCAAAATAATATTATAAAATGTGGTTATAGACAGATTAAAATTTACATGAATAATTGCGTAAGAATTTGATTATTTAAAATTATTTTAAGATGGGAACGCTTAAAGTTTTTTGACACTAGTACTCCGTTTGAGGTCCACACTTAGTTTGTTACACTCCTTTGTTGCTCTCACAGAAAACGTTCGACCACCTTCCTTACTTCTCTTATATCGAGGGTAACTTAAGTTAAAATTAAAGAAACGGGTTGATCTATTATGTGTCAGAGCTTCTGATATGTAAGTCATTTATATATTCAGGGGTATTGCCGTTCAGCCTTTTGTAGGTTAAAGTGCATCGATTTACATATAATTCAGCATAAAAGGGAACCACTTTAAGTTAAATAGGCCGACAGAAGGTGTTGTTTCGTTTTAAGGACGAATTAAATCTCCAAAAGTCTTATTTAATATTTAGGCGTATTAAAGATGAAAACAGCTGTCCAAGTTATGTAACGAAACTATTCATTAAGAACTCGGGCCGCTATAATAGAACAAGTCGTTATGGAAGGTACAACTCGGTCTCTCCCTCCTACAATAGAGAAACAGAAGGGGGTAGCTCCTTTCAAGTCAGTGGAGCCAAACTCTGGAACAGCATTCCTTTTGATATTTGCAAGAAATAGTCTACTTGCGCTTTTAAATTTTCTGTTTGAAAATATTTTTTATCTAGAAATACTCAGCTTAATTTTATTAATTAGTGTCTTAACGCCTTTTAAATCCCAGTTTCCCTCCTTATGCACATATCTCTTCTCGTTTTTAAAATTCTTTATATATTTTGCGTATTTTTAAATTCTAAAGTTTTCAAATATTTTAAAATTTTAATGATATCCTTATTTTTTAATATCCTGGATGTATCTTAGTAATTTAATACTAATTTTAGATAGAGGGCCGCTAGTTTATCAATTATACCGTTATGTGCCACCCTCTTTAAAATAAAGTTGTTACTTACTTACTTACTTACTATATCTGAGACGGAAGAGAGAGACTAAGTCTAATTGCGTCACTGCATAAGTAAAGGCTAAGGAATGCTTTCATTCCACTGGACTCGTATAGAAGAACTTTCATGGGAAGAATCAATGGGCTCAGAAATCCTAGCGGATCGAAGAGAGTGCTAACAGTGAAAACGATGCCGCGTTTGGTCGGTGGTTGCTAGTTGGTACCACTTTAAACTGGAAGGTGTCCGAATTTGCGTCCCAATGAAGTCCAAGCGCACGTCCAATAGGAAGATCGTCCAAGACTAGATTTAACTCGTGATTCGCTCGCTCCTTTTCGGGAATCATGGCCAGAAACCTGCAGCTGTTACTGGAGCCGGAATTTTGTAAGGTGGAATCCGCCCTTCTTCATTGGCTGAATCAACTGTTGTGCTAGCCGGATTGAACGCCTCTCGTTCGGAACGGACTTTAAAACATCGTCGACGTAAAAGTTTCTGCACATTGTGTGAGTTACTTCTGGGTCAAATTGATTCTCTTTGTCAGTTGCGGTTTGATACATTGCCTTGTTTGCGCAGCAAGGTGACGACGTGGCGCCAAAGATATGGACGAGCATCAGGTACTCATCAAGGGGGTCGTTTAAACTCCCACTCCACCAAAGGAATCTCAGTGCATCGGCGTCCTAGGGGAGAACCTTGACCTGATGGAACATGGCTTCTAAGCCAGCAGTAAATGCAATTTCTTCATCGCGAAAACGGATAAGGACACCAATAAGACCGTTAGCGAGATCTGGCCCTTGATACACCTGGTCGATAAGGGAAACACCATTAAACCTTGCAGCTACATCAAATACCACACGACTTTTGTTAGGTTTGTTCACGTTAAAAACGAGGTGATGTGGTAGGTACCAGGTGATTCCCCTTTTCCTGGCTGCTTTGTCGGGCGTCAACTTTCTTGCGTAGCCCCTATTTACGTACTCATTAACCGGAACGGTCCAGCCATCCGGAACGGACTCGTACTTCTGAACAGCTAACAACGCTGGTCCTTCAAGGAACTGCATCAGGCGGGCCATTTTCGTTGGCTCGTCTAGGGCCTTTGAGTTAACCATCTGATGAAACCTTAAACGAAAACCGGATAGTTCTCAGGCGAACCATCAAACTCGAGTACTCGCACGAGTGGTGAACCGCAATCGGCGTTCACTTTCTCCACAGTTGAGGCAATCATTGCGAGAAGCTTTTCACTTGTAGGCAAAGGGGCAGGTGGAGGACACCAAACATTGGCAAAGCCAGTTGAGGCTGTAGTACCCGTATAGTCCTGACCAGCGGTGTTAAACCTAGAAGCTGAGTAGTGTGAAGTTACCATGGGCTGAGAACTATAAACACTTCTTGTAATAGAGGGGTTCGCAATGTTAGATGCCCCTGAAGACATGGCAGGTCTGTCTTGGAATGGAGAAACGCGCGAAGTCGCGAGAGGAAATCTGGTAGGCGTAACTGGAATGACGTCAGTAGAAGAAGACGTGGGAACTCGCATGGACCCAATTGGGCGAGTGTAAACATGCGTGGAGTCCACGAAAGGGAGAGACCATGAAGGGAAGTTGTCGGGCTGTGATGTCACGGTTTGGGACGGAAGGAATGGAAGGAGTGTGCAGGCAATAGGAAGTAACGTGTTGTCTCGAGTAGTAAGAGTCGAATTCGCGTGACCTCGAGTGTCAACGGTGGGAAACGTGTTAACTCGTGTGGGAAGTGACGGATCCCCGTAAGCTCGTTCGTGAGCTGCAGGAAACGTGTAAACTCGCCTAGGCGTGACTGGAGGCGTGGAGGCCTGCGTGGATACAGCCGGGACCACGAATGACGAGGTGACAGTAGTAATTTCAGGAGTCAGTTCTAGAGCGTTGAGACCACGACTAGTTGATAAATTTCCATTTCACAAAAGTTGTGAGAACTCGGCTTCTGCAAATTTAGCTTAAAGCTCAGCCAGTTCGGTCTCTTCTTTTGCTTCGGAAATGTCTCTGTCAGCTTCGAGCTTTGCCAACTCTAATTGCTGTTTCAACTCAAACTGTTTCTGGTTCATTTCCATTTCAAGACGTTTTATTTCAATCTCCATTGATCTTTTCCTTTTCAATTCCGTTTGCTTTTCCATTAAAGCAGCTTTTGCCGCCGCCACCTTCGTGTTGTGAAGTCTTTCCCCTGCTTCGCTTAACTTTGAAGCGCGACTGCTTACGGTGCACACAGATGGTGCAGGTTAAAATGTGTGGCTGCAGCGATAGTGAATTCCCTAATCCGTTGATCGAAATGGTGCTTCCGTAATTCCTGAGGGGCGTACTGATCATTCACTTCGTGAATCTCCAGACTATTTTCGTCCACGAGACTTCGATAATGCGCGGTGCTTTCTTGATAGTTGTTCCATGTCTTATCCAAACTAGCTTGAAGAGATTCTGCGCTCGCCAGATTCCCGTAATCGACGAGAAGAGGATCAATTTGCCGACAAGCTCATGTCATTGCTGAAACATATCCTGCCAGTGACTTTCGTAAGCCGAATAAAGCTTCTGGTAACGCTTCTTCTCGAAATGAACTCGCCATTTTCTTCCGAGAGCTTGAGCGGGTATTCGACGCTGTCCTTGGTTGCGCCATACTTTACTCCGTCATTTAGAATTTACAAATGTACAGGCAAGAGCCAATTCGAAGAAAACACAACACGATGCCTTAGCAAATGTTTTTACTATAACGTTAGAAAAAAGGAAATTCCTACAAGAGCGAAAACATAATAATTACATCACAGACAAACTACCTAAAGGCAACTACAAAACGAAATTAAAGAAAACGATGAAAATGAGACCGCTTACCAAATGCTGAGGATAACTAGTGTTGGTGGTTGGAGACAACAAACTATAACCAAATTTACATACAGCACGTAACAAAGGAGCGTAATTTACAAAATACCGAAGAGCGAAAAGAAGAAAAAAAAACAAAAGTACACGATGACAAGTGAGAAATGAAAATAAAGGGAAAAATTTGCCCCAACAGTCAGATCGTTTAACAAAAGAGTCAGTTCGTTCCAAAAAAGAGTCAGTTCGTCCCACATCTCTAATTTAAGAATTTATTCATGCTTAGCGTGCGTATATCGAGTTATGGATGCACGCGGGAAGTTTGAAGAGCACGAAAAATACGTAAGAGTAGCTCGAGGCGCAGCCGAGAGCAACTCTAGCTTTTCGAGTGCTCTCCAAACTTCCCATCCATAACTCGATATACGCACAGCTAAAAGCATGAGCAAATTCTTTTATAACAGAGCGACAACAAGGATCTGCGCGAAGAAGCCTTTTCTTGTGACAGAGTGCAATTGTGACTGTTTTGGTTTCGGTAAATTCCCAATTAACAACTGTGTACTCTATTCCCCAGGTTGAACAAATGTAAAAACAACAATAAAAGCGGAAATTCTACCTTTAAAGTTATTAATGACCAATTGGTGACTTTTTTGTTCCCAGTGAATGTCTTTCGACCAAAATTTGCTTACGAAAGTGTTTTCAGAACTATTTACATATCAATGAGAGCGCCGTATATTAATTTCAGTGTGCATTGCAGAACGATGTGAGAACTATTCACACAATAATAAGAGCTTCTGTTAGTTTCCTGTAACTCAAAGGTGATGATAGAATTCAAATAAAAGCCTGAAGCGGAATTTCAGCAAAGGATATTGCCTTTATCAGTGTATCAATCAAAAAGTTATAGAAATGAAACGTCTAGTAATTAAAGCCGCACCGTGATTGCCGAAGTTAATATCATTATATTGTTGACTTTAGACCACAACACAGAACATAAGATATTCAATAAAGTTCTACGTTGCCTGCGTATTTGTTAGCGCACTAGACACAAAGTGGTTTTAGATTAAACATTATCGCTCGTAAGAGAAACATTTTCTGGTTTACGCCCGTTTCCAGCGCTACTTGTCGAGTTCAAGTGCTACGTTCGAGTCCGCTCCTAACATGCCGTTTCTGTTAAGGGCATACGTAGTTTTGGAGTGAAAAAATGGCTTCCACTACTTTCCTCCCCACCCTTCCCCCAAAGAATAAAACGCGTTCTTGGCACTACTGCAAAACCAATAAACGTCCAAACGCCAGCTATGACTAGAAGGAAACGTCTTTTCGCTCAGTTAGACTTCTCAATCTATGGCAAATGTTGATTCTTTAAAAAAAAAATTGGTCCCTCGACGGTGGAGTCTAGAAACTAAAACAACATGTCAAGGGAAATATTAGCTTTCATTCGCCCACCACGTGATTCTACATACATACATGCATATACTTTATTTATGCTCGAAACTCACAGTGTAGCCGTAGAACTAATATTTTCGAGAAGATAAGCTAAAATGAAATAAAATATGCTATATTTTGATGATAACAGCTTTTTATTTTAAGCATGATCATTATCGAACGAAGAACGAAAGTCACATCAAGTTCATAAGCAAATATTGGAAACTTCTAGATTGTGTTAATTATAATATAACTAAAAATAAAAAAATGTTCATAAAGTGGACGCAATTAAGTGTACAGATGTTTAAATCGAAATCTTTTTGAAAGCAAACTATACCTAAATAACAGGCGGTTAGCATATGAAATCCCATTTCAACTTGTTTCGAAAATTAAATGCTTCGTTCGAATTGTGTAGATATTGAAATGACTTTCGCAAGTTTGTAGTTTTAAAATTTATCAGCTGTACGTCATAAGAACATCGTCCCGTATTTCTTCCAACTCTGAAAAATTACTTAGCATTTAAAATTTAGAAGCTTAGCTATGCTTGGCCACAAGAATTTAGCTAGCCCCTCCTAAAATAATTGTCTTCAAAGATGTGGGTACACCCAAGAAGAAACACGAACCGTGCATTAGCAAAAAGATCGAAACCGAAGATTCAGAAACCTAAACAATATTGTTACATGTACTATATTTCAAAGCTCAGCTGACTATTTTGGGTAGCAGTGAAACAGGAAAAATAACAAGTGAAAGAGGTGTAATTATTGCGGAACAAACTTCCCTGTTAAGCTGAAACAATACACGCCTGTCAAAATCAAACGAAACAAAAATCTTTGACTTCCGAACCAAGCCTTACAAGCCCCAGAGAAACTTACGTGTCACGCAACTAGAGGGAAATGCCACTTGTTGTCACGATTCGAAAGAAATAAATTGAGGAGTGATAAACCCAAAAAAATACAGTGTACATCGGACTTAAAGTGCTCTACATAAAAAAAGATGTCTTCACTGGTTCAAACTTCAAACTTTGCCTAACTTTCGTACCAGAATCGGAAGTTAGGGACGAAAGTAAAAAGTCCCACTCTCAATCAATGACGTAATGTCCGGGTCGAGCTGGTTAAATGTGACCGAGTTAACGAGTAAGGATCATTCTTCGCTACAGCTCGCGCACTTAGCTTCGCAACTGTAAAACATCCACAGATTTACAATAGAACTCGGTGTTCTCATGGAGACCAAAGAGTGTGGGGAAAATGTAAGTTTAAATATTCAATTTAGATTTCAAATATTCTACGAAACCTTCGCTTCACCTTCGAAAGCACATCGTTGTGTGTTTATCCCCGAGCATAATTGAATGGCAATGCAATCAGACTTCCAAAATACTTCGGCTCAGCGCTTATGATAGAGTCAAATAGAGTATGTTTTAAACCCATTTCCACCATGAGCAACCGAATCACTTAATTTCGGTGAAAATCTACATTTTTCGTAAATTATTGGCTTTTAAGACATTTTTACTTCTGGTAGATTGAAAATTGAAAGGCTCGTTTTGGATAATTACGCTCTTGCACATATGAAAACTGGAAGTTCAAATCCGAAAACAGTATTTTATAGTTGTCGTATATCGGCACTACTCTACCTCATGGCATGGCCCGATGGACAAAATTTGCTCAGCGTGCCTCTTGCTGTGGAGACCATCCCACCACATACTTAGAAAGCAGAGTAGGGGCGGGGTGGAATCTACGAAAGACTAGCTTACCATCGAGGGGAAGGGAGGGGGATGAGCTCAACCCAGATGGGTCACTAGGCTTCTAAACACCATTCCAAATCTCCCCCCCTCCCCTCCCCTCATCTAAATACCCCTCTAAACTCTTATCTGTTAAATCTACAGTTGTCCCTAAGCTATTTTCCTGCAATACCTTTGCCAAATGTATGCAGTTAATGATGTATTTACCCCATAGAAGAAAAATGTGAGAATCATTGACCACAGTGACAGAGAATGGAGCACTGCAGATCATCAGCTTTACTCTCGCAACGAAGAAGGAGAGGTTCCAGGTCACTACATGTGGGTGAATGGCAAATCTGTTTTATCAAATGCAATCAGCGAGAACCAAAAAAGTAAGTCTATCAATAAATATTCTTACAATCAAAAATACGGAAATAATGGGACCTACGCTACAATCAAAATAGTCGACACCTTGGAATAGCATCACAATCTTTGACCCTTTGTGCCTAAGGGGTGACTTTCATCTAATTTCTCACAACGAAATCATACCTGAATCACACACTACAGTTACAAGTAAAAGAAAAATTACTCATTTCCAAAAAGACAAGTAAGTAGAATAGAAAGTTTCTTGCCTTGTCTGGACCAGTCAATATAACGTTAGTTTGGTCTACTAAACAAGTGTCTTGTTTATCACTATGCTTTTCGACAGCTTATTTTAAGATCCACACTGTCGTGGAGCTTGACGAAAACAACAAACCTCATCAAGTTGTCATTTTAGAGCATAAAAGTGGAAGTGTTGTGGCCATAAACCAGGATGATGACACTGTCATTGCTAAGGTATGATGGCAGAAAATTGCTTGTTAATAGTTGCATGTCAGGGCTAAATCAAAAATCAAATGTGTCCTTGTCTTGGACATTTTTTAATGGACTTATTGAATGAGCTAGAATCTTACTCACTCACTCAGAAACTCAACGAAAAAAACTGGACAGATATTTCTATATGTCCCATTCTGAAATTACTGTACCATCATCAACCATAATGTGATAGAAATCTTGAGCTCACAATATAATTGCTTACGATAGACGAGGATAATCTTTAGACAGAGACTGTCTGCTTAGTGGAGACTCTACATGAAAACAGGGCGTGAAATTGCGCCTAATACAGGCGCCAATGCGATTAGATTTTTCACCCTGGCGACCAAATCCTGAAAATTAGTCGCCAAATTGGCGACTAGAACGCTTTATCATAACCTTGCCTAGATATATAGAGAATTAAAAGACTTGCAAAGATAAATCCGCGGCAAACTTCCTCGTTAAGTTTGTTTCCAAAACGAAGCACATGCATCTCGATCGATAACTAGACGTCATCTTGGATTTTGGTGAGCCTGAACGTTGTATATCATCCATCCTAGTGTCCACTTCGTAACGTGTTGAAGATGTTTTTTCTTACTTAATTTTGGAGTGTCTATCTAGAACACTGACAGCGTAAAAAAAGGTTTTGTTTGTTTTTAAAAACAGCGACCAACGTTTTTTGAATTGGCTACCACTTTGAAAAATTTAGGAGCCAAGTGGCTATCAGAAAAAAAAAAAATTTCATGCCCTTAAAAAACCAGGGGATATTAACCCTTTACGCCCCAACATCTGTATGCATATTCTCCATACTGTTCTCTATACATTTCAAAAGGTGCTTACAAGGAGAATTTGTTTAATGATCAAGAGCATCTTGACATTGTTATCATTCCTTTATTCATATGACCTTACTTCTTCATTCAGGGGTGATATTGTAATAAGAAATTACATGCTCATCACTCTTAGGAGTTGAGAGTTAACAAGGGGTCCTGATGACTTTGGAATGCTAATATTATACTTCAGTCACATCCAGGTGTTTAGATGTAGGAATTTTTAAGGAAGAGGGCAGGGGGAAGGGGTGGGGAGAGTGCAAACAACTGTACTCTATTTGAATTTAGCATTAATATGCCTGATTGTTATATTGCATATTACAAATTATTTATTTTTGAATATCACAGACAGAGTACTTTACTGAAAAGGAATGTTCTGGGTGATATGACATGCACATTGACACCTCAGTCAAAGTCTGATGATGACCTTCTGTGCAAAAGCTAAACCCTTTAACTCTCAAGATCTGATTGTTAACTCTCCTATCTAGCTGCAACACATTTTCTTGTAAATCATTTATGAGAATTTGGTGTGATGACAACTTCTACCTGATAAGTTTGAGTCTTCTCATTATCTGTTTACTGGATAGTGTATGAACATGATTGGGAGAAGTTGCACATTGATCACTTCTGAGACTTAAAGGGTGAACAATGATCTCCAATGAGGCTGTCACAACATCAGCCACTGTCACCAACAGCAGTCATTTCCCCAGCTACTCTTACTCAGAGTCTGACTGCTCTTTTCAACAGGAACTTCCTAAACCTCCAAGCCAAAGTGACACCCTTAAAGAAGTTAAAAGAGACAGTCCTGAGGTGTTGTTTTACAAAGTGGCTAAGGAACCTGGCAGTGAGCTGTATTACTTCAAGTCCTACCTCAAAGATAAGCAACGCATCCTTGGCTTTGATCCGGAAGGAAATCCAATGAACACCTCCCAAGTACAACCCAAGCAGCAGGAAAGTCTGTTTTCTGTAGTGTAAAATCTCTTGCAACTGCAAAATTAAAGTTCTAGTTTACAGTTGAAGTAAAAGATATTTTCCAAACAATAAATTCTGGTAAGAAAAATTTTTCACTTAGGTTTAGCTAAGATGTCATATGCAGTGTAAGTTTGACAACAAAGTTCATGAAGTTTAGCATGATAAGACATTTGTTTACTGTCTGTTTTAGGATGAAATAGCAATCAAAATGTAATTTTATACATGTTGGAAAAATATTTTCATAAAATAGGAATTAAATCCACAGTTTTGCTAAATTTTTTTTCATAATGAATATCACTTTAATGCCCAAGTTATTTCAAAACGCTTAATTACAGATGAATTTTTAAGAAAAGTACTGCATTTAAGCTGATGGTGAATTTAGATTCATAATGAATTTGATACGTGTCATATCCTCTTAAAAGTTTCATAATATTTCACTAGCATTTCTAGGAGATATTTCATTTTTCTACTGATTTTCCCAAGTAAAAGGTAATGGGACTATTTTAAAAATAGAAAAAATCTCTTTTCAGTTTCTTTAAGACCTGCATGAAGCAAAATGGTTATGAACATGTTGCTAACAATCTTAAATAAATATTTCTTTGAAAATTAATTTGTGATTTGTTTTATATTGTCATCAATCGAATTAAACATTGTAGGGCAGACAGACAATAAGGAGAAGTACTTAATGAGATCTTAGGAGTGAAAGGGTTAATTACGCAAGTAATGAATAATAATTATTCTCTCTAAGCTAGTATTTACCTTATTAAATTATTTAATAAGGTAAATACTAGCTTATGTACGATTGTGCGACATTTGTAAAGATGCAGCTGTTTTAATGTCTATATATTCGCATAGCATTGGTTCAGTTTGCATTTTGTCCACGTTACGTCTATTTCTTACTCGGCAATCAGCATTTTCGATGGGAAAAACTGCTTTAATAAAACACAATTGCATCGCAAAATAATAATTATGAACTGGAAACAAATGGCCGTCAATTTTACTCCGGATGGGATTGAGATGCAAAGAATTTAGTTTGTACAACACGTGGCCTACTTAATCTTTGGCTAACTACATAGGAAGCGTACCTCGTGATCTCTCTACACCGTGACATTTCTGTAAGGACGAAAAGTGCTTGACACATGGCTTTTTTTCCTGTTCAATTCGCCCAAAAATGGCGCCTCGCAGTGTCTTGACTGTTTTGGAAAAATCATACGGGTAACGTGAGGCCTGGGTATGAGCGTCTAAAGTAGGCACGCAATGTGTGTCAAAGCACTTCAACATTTGAACTATTCACTACTTCGATTTCACACAGCTTACCAGGGCGTGATTTTTTTTTTCTGATAGCCACTTGGCTCCTAAATTCTTCAAAGTGGCAGCCAATTCAAAAAATGTTGTTGGAAAAATTTCAACACGGCCCTATACTTAATTATGCATGCACATCTTATTGGTGATACACCGAATAGTAAAGCCCCAATATATGGATGCATAATGAAGTTGGGGCTGTGCATAAATTTCGCCAAGTTCTTTAACGTACTACAAAGTGGACACTAGGATGGATGATATGCAACGTTCAAGCTCGCCTTAATCCAAAATGACGACTAGTTATCGATCGAGATGCATGTGCTGCGTTTTGGAAACAAACTTAACGAGGAAGTTTGCCGCGGATTTATCTTTTTATTCATTATATCTCTAGGTAAGGTTACGATGAAACATTCTAGTCGCCAATTTGGCGACTAATTTTCAGGATTTGGTCACCAAAGTGAAAAATTTAGTGCAGTGGCGCCTGTATTAGTGGAAATTTCACGCCTTGCTTACTTTATGTAATCACACATGCACCAGATGTAAATTATAAGCAATATCTAAATTCAATCACTATCGTGATATTTTTGGCCATTGAAAAATTGGTTGCTCAGATACTGACATTGATCCTAAAAATGCTAATAAGAACTTTAAAAGAAGTTGTTATAAACATCCCATGCAGAGGGGTAGTGAGGAAACCTTACTAACCGGGAAAAAATGTGTAAAATCATTTCAGTCCAATCCAAAAAGACAATTATTTGGCAAACCCTCACATTTCTATCTCTAATCTTCCTACCCAACGGAACAGGGCATATCATCTCAAAGAAATTCCCTCATAAATGACATCACAAAAGAGATTTTGCAGATTTTTAAATAAGGCATTTTATTGTAATAGTTCATCACTCAAAATGCACTTAATTTTGTTAAAAAGAAGTATAACTTTAACAACTGTTTTAAATTGACTCATCTTCAGTGGGAGGAGAGGTTCAAAATCAAAGAGATTCAGAGGTTTCAACATCTTCGTCCATAGGAGGCAGCTGATGTTGCAATTGGTGGCTTTGCCTGGAAAGGGCTGTAGGGCAAAATCCCCACATGAGAAACTATTCTCAGGCTAAACAGAAAGTAGTAAGACCTCTTATAGGTGGCAGATGAATGCCATTTTCTGACTTTTATTGAAACTCCTGCAGATTGAAATGAATTTCAAACAAGCACTCCTAAAAGCAGCATTCTTGAATCCTTGTTTTTTTGGCTTTCACTGTACCTATTATTGCAGGAGAAAACAATAAACAAGTCATAATTTTACTGTTCCTAAAAATAATTTATCTTCTGACTTGCACCCTTCACTGAGCCTGACATGAAAAAAAATATCCATCGTGACATCCTCTCTATTTTTGTGATCTGAAACTAAACAAATTTACCAAGGAAACTATAGCATCAAAATAAAATTCAAGGATTGAAAAGTCAGGACAGTAAACTGTAAATAATAAATCTACTCAAAATAAAGGGCAAAAGAATCTCATCAAATTGCCTCACAAAATTGTTAGGAAATAGGAATTATTTTAAAAAAGAGTGTTTTACAATTGAATGGAATAGGAAAGGGAAATTATAAGTCAAATTGGATGCTTGGGCTACAACTTCAAATAATTCAATTACTGCTCTTTACTCATTCAATGTAGCTATGTTACAATCTTGGTTTCAATTAAAGTAACAATATTAATCAAAGTTGTAGGCTGCCAAAAACCTCCTTCAAAGAACAACTTTGATGTAATCTCACTTAAATAAGAACATTACTCAGTAGTCTTAGAGCATGAACGTTGAATCCTGCTAGATTTGGAAAACACTAAAAATATTTCTTCTTCTGAGCCTGGTTGTGTTTTTTTGATGACCTCCTCAACTCTCTTCGTAAATTCTTCTGTAACAACACTCTGTGATGTCTTTGTTGTTCTCTTTGGTCGTTCTCTTTGCTTGTTCTATTTAGTTCCTGAAAAATAATCATTAACCTGTGAGTCCCTAACTCTCATTTCCATATTCTCCCAACTGTTCCTATACATTTCCTATGGTACTGACAAGGAGAATGTCTCATAATCATGATCTTCTTAAGGTGGTGATCATTTCCTTTAATCTCCTGACTTGAGCTTTTGAGTCAGCAGTGATGCTGTGAGGAGAAATTAGATGCTAATCACTCTTGGGGGTTAAAGGGTGAAGCAGTTCCATTCAATGACATTAAGACATTTAACAGGTATAATAATTTAATGTTAGGTCATTTGAAGAGGAAACCACTGATGACTTAAAAAATTCTCATAACCTGTTTGCCAGAAAATAGATTGAAAATGTGGGGAGAAGTAACATTTTCATAACCTAAGTAACACCAGCTGTTCTCCCCTGGCCCTTTATACTCTAAAATGAGAACTTGACAAAGTTTCTCATTTTTGTCAAGCGCCATGACAGTGTGGATCTCAAAGAAGCTGTTGAAAAGCATAGTAATAAACAATACACTTGTTTAAAGTAAACCAGACTAATTTTATATTGACTGGTCCAGACAGGGCAAGAAACTTTCTTTTCTACTTATTTGTCATTTAGGACAAGAGTAATGTTTCTTTCACCTGTGACATTGGTGTGTGATTTTGTAGTGAGAAATTAGATGTGAGTCACTCCTTGGCGTTAAAGGGTTAAGTTTGTGATGCTATTCCTGAGTGTTGACTACTTTGATTGTAGCGTGAGTAACATCATATAATGTTTTGTAGCTGAAAAAAGCCCATCTTGCACTTAAAATGGGAAGGCATATTTGAGGCCTCATAATGGAGGTCATTGTTAACCCTTTAACTCCCAAAAATGACCAGTATGCAACTTCTTCCTATCATGTTGATAAGGTAACTAGAAGACTCAAACCTATCAGGTAGAAGTTTTCATCTTAATTTCACACCAAATTCTCATAACTGATTTACAAAAAAATGTGTAGCAGCTAGACTGGAGAGTTAACAATCAGATCTTGAGAGTTAAGGAGTTAGCTTTTACTCAGAAGGTCATCATCAGACTCTTGCCAGATTATCCTTGGCTATCATATAGCAATTACATGATTAGCTCATGATTTCTATCATGTTATGGTTGATGATGGCACTGCAAATTCATAATGGGACATAAAGAAATATCTATCCAGTTTTCTGTGTTGAGTTTCTGAGTGAGTGAGTAAGATCCTTGCTCATTCATTCAATAAGTCCATTAAAAAATCTCCAAGACAAGGACACATTTGATTTTTGATTTAGCCCTGACATGCAACTATTAACAAGCAATTTTCTGCCATCATACCTTAGCAATGACAGTGTCATCATCCTGGTTTATGGCCACAACTCTTCCACTTTTATGCTCTAAAATGACAACTTGATGAGGTTAGTTGTTTTCGTCAAGCTCCACGACAGTGTGGATCTTAAAATAAGCTGTCGAAAAGCATAGTGATAAACAAGACACTTGTTTAGTAGACCAAACTAACGTTATATTGACTGGTCCAGACAAGGCAAGAAACTTTCTATTCTACTTACTTGTCTTTTTGGAAAAGAGTAATTCTTCGTTGCGAGAGTAAAGCTGATGATCTGCAGTGCTCCATTCTCTGTCACTGTGGTCAATGATTCTCACATTTTTCTTCTATGGGGTAAATACATCATTAACTGCATACATTTGGCAAAGGTATTGCAGGAAAATAGCTTAGGGACAACTGTAGATTTAACAGATAAGAGTTTAGAGGGGTATTCAGATGAGGGGAGGGGGGGGGGGAGATTTGGAGTGGTGTTTAGAAGCCTAGTGACCCATCTGGGTTGAGCTCATCCCCTTCTCTTCCCCTCTATGGTAAGCTAGTCTTTCGTAGATTCCACCCCGCCCCTACTCTGCTTTCTAAGTACAGTCTATGTCTGAAGATTATCCTTGGCTATCATATAGCAATTACATGATTAGCTCATGATTTCTATCATGTTATGGTTGATGATGGCACTGCAAATTCATAATGGGACATAAAGAAATATCTATCCAGTTTTCTGTGTTGAGTTTCTGGGTGAGTGAGTAAGATCCTTGCTCATTCATTCAATAAGTCCATAAAAAAAGTGTCCAAGACAAGGACACATTTGATTTTTGATGTTTGATTTAGCCCTGACATACAACTATTAACAGGCAATTTTCTGCCATCATACCTCGTTTATGTCCAGATCACTACCACTTTCATGTTCTGAAATGACAACTTGATGATCCTGCTCCACAGCAGGGTGGATCTCAAAATGAGCTGTTGAAAAGTATAGTGATAAACAAGACACTTGTTTAGTAAACCACATTAATATTATATTGACAGGTCAAGACAAGGCAAGAAACTTTCTTTTCTACTTGTATTTTCGTGCAATGTTTCCTCTTCTTGTGACCATAGTGTGGGATTTAGATAAAGTTCTGTAGTGAGAAATTAGATGAAAGTCACCCCTTAGGATCATAGGGTTAAGGATTGTGATGCTATTCCAAGGTGTTGACTATTTTGATTGTAGCATAGGTGCCATTATTTCTGTAGTTTTAATTGTAAGAATGTTATTGATAGACCTACTTTTTTGGTTCTCACCGATTGCATTTGGTAAAACAGATCTGCCATTCACCCATATCGACTACAAAAGGCAGAAACTCTTGGTCGATGGCAAAGTATTAGAGACAGTAGAGAGAGCTAGGGTCCTAGGCATGACTATTTCGTGTAACCTTAAGTGGAATAACCACGTCAATGATGTTATAAAAAGAGCAAACAAACGATTATACTTTTTAGTCCTCCTAAAGAGAGCCTGCGTTCCAGCGGATGACATAATTAATTTTTATTGTACAACTATACGTCCTGTTCTGGAATACTACGCACAAATATTCCATCATGCGTTACCTGCGTATCTTAGTGATACCATTGAAAGGATCCAAAGACGCACATTATCCATCATTTCACCAGAACTGTCATACCATGACTCTTTAGACAGGCAAGGTTTAGCTTCGCTCTATGACAGACGCATGAAATTATTTACGGATCTGTTTTTGTCTGTCTCAAATCCATCTCACAAATTATATAATTTGAGATAGGCATTTTTCAGCTTACAATAATAGACACCGGCGCGTTTTTAACATGCCGCGCTTTCGCACTGACCGTTTTAAATTTTCATTTATCCCGGCTATGTGCGCGTGTGCTAACCTAGATTTTTAGCTATTCCACTGCTGTATATTAGCTATATTAGTTATATTAGTAATTTTATTTAGGTCTTAGCATTTTTGTAATAGGTAGTCTTATATAGTCTTATATAATCAATGATTGTGAAAAGCACGCAATTCAGCCTATGGCTGCAATGTATTTTATTTGATAATAAACTATCTATCTATCTATCTACATGTCGTCTCTCAGACTTGCCTCAATGAAAACCAAAGTCAGACCACGTGCAAATTCTCTGCACATTTTGAGACTGTGCTTAAAGATTTCGCCATTTGTCTGCTATAGGGTAAATACATCATTAATTGCATACATTTCCATTTGGCAAAGGTATTGCAGGAAAATAGCTCAGAGAAGTCTGGAGATTTAACAGATAAGAGTTTAGCGGGGTACTAAGATGAGGGGAGGGGAGTGTGGGGGGGGGGGGGGGGAGAGATTTGAAGTCAAAGGGTGTTTAAAAGCCTAGTGACCCATCTGGGTTGAGCTCATCCCCTTCTTTTCCCCTAGATGGTATACTTGTCTTTCGTAGAATCTTCGGTTTCGATCTTTTTGATAATACACGGTTTGTGTTTCTAAGCTAAGTGCCAATGCTCATGTCTATACAAAAGTTCACTTAGTTTCTTATTTTCTTTTTCCTGAGTTTACCCACACCTTCGAAGACAATTATGTTAGGAGGGGTTCGCTAAATTCTTGTGGCCAAGCATAGCTCAACTTCTAAACTTTAAACGCTAGGTATTTTTAGAAATGGTACAAGGAAAATTGTTGTTGAGGTTTTTCCTTTAGTTTGATGGCGGATCGATAGTTATGTCTTTCAGAATTTGAAGAACATGTGTGATGATGTTTAAACTATAAACTTGTGAAAGTCATTTAAATATCTAAACAATTCGAATGAAGCATTTAATTTTCGAAACATGTTGAAATGGGATTTCATATGCCGACCGCCTGTTTTTTCGGTGTAGTTTGAATACAAAAAAAATTCGATTTAAACAACTATACACTTGTGTCAACTATATGAACCATTGTTATTTTCAGAAATATTATAACTAACACACCATACAAGTTCCCTGCGACATTTGCCTATGAAGTTGATGTGACTTTCGTTCTTGGCGCGATAATGCTCGTGCTTTGAAATAAAATTGTGAATAATTCTTGGGCGCGCCTAAATATTGAATTTCTCTTCGAATGTTCAACTCGATAGCTCACGAGTTAGCGCAGCGAACGAGTGAGATGTCGAGTTGTACACGAGTAGAGAAATTCCATTTCTACAAGAAACCATGTATTATTTTGTTTATCATGTAAACGTAATAGCCCTTTACTGGGAAGAAAAGCCGACCTCGTTAATGAATGAAAATAAATGAATCGACAATCCTCGAATAACAATCGTAGAGTGCGAATTTCGCATCAAATCAACTAATTATCCCTAAATTGAAATTTTTCTTCATTCTCATCACTGATCTGGTTGATATTGTATTGATATTGCAAGGAGAAATTCTGTCCTGGTTACTCATGGGAGTTCAAGGGTTAAGAATCCTTACAGGTATACCATTCACTCAAGTAGGAGGATTTAGTTCAACGTTTGAATGAGTCATTACTTTTCATACATTCTTACTCTACGTATTCACCTACCAGATGCAAATTAGAGGCAATATCTAATTTCAGTCACCATCATAAAATTTTTTGGCCATTAAAAAAGGTCTAATGGAACTTTAAAAGAAGAGTTGTTATAAGCATCCCATGCAATGGGGTAGTTGGGAAACCTGGACAAACACCGGCAAGATGGGCCTCTTGACTTAAATAGAGACTTCACTTTTACCTTGGTTTTTAATCAGAACCAGTAAGGTGTTAGGAAAATATAATAAATCCAAACCACCTTCATTTAAGCCCCTCAAAGGAAAAAAAATCATTTCCAATCTGAAAAGACAACTATTTGACAAACCCCTATGTTTCTATTTTCTAATCTACTTATTCCAGAGAACAGGGCACATCTCACAGAAATTCATTCATAAATAACACCACAAAATAGATTTTGTAGATTTTTAAACAAGGCATTTTATTACGAGAGTTCATTACTCAAAATGCACTTCATTTTGTTAAAAAAAAGCATAACTTTAAGAATTGTTTTAAATTGACTCATCTAAACCAGGATGAGAGGTTCAAAATCAAAGAGATTCAGAGGTTTCAATAACTTTGTCCATAAGAGGCAGCTGATGTTGCAATAGGTGGCTCTGCCTGGAAAGGGGCTGTCAGGAGAACCCCACATGAGAGACTATTCTCAGAAAAACTGAAAGAAGTAAGATCTCTTAAAGGTGGTGGAAGAATGCCAGTTTCTGACTTTTATTGAAACTCCTGTGGATTGTAATGAATTTCAAACAAGCACTCCTAAAAGCAGTTTTCTTGAATCCTTGAATTCTCCACAGGATTATAATAATTTCAGCCTAAAGTGCATGAAAGTTTTTTTTGGCTTTCACTATACCCATTATTGTGGGAGAAAACAATTCACAGTTTATAATTTCACTGTTCCTAAAAATAAATTTTCTTCTGACTTGCATCCTTCACTGAGCTTCAAATATACCTTCCCATTTTAAGTGCAAGACAGGCTTTTTTCAGTTACAAAACACTTATGAAAAAAATATCTAGAGTAACGTCCTCTCTATGTTTTTGATCTGTAACTAAACAAATTTAACAAGGAAACTACAACATCAAAATAAAATTCAGGATCTAAAAGTTAGGACAATAAACTTTTAACAGTAAATGTACTTAAAATAAAGTCTCAAAAAATTGTAAGGAAAATAGGAATTACTTTGAAAAGAATGTTTTACAATTAGATGGAATGAGAAATTCTGAGTCAAATTGGATGCTTAGGCTACAACTTGAAATATTTCAATTACTGCTGTTTACTCATTCGATGAAGCTATGTTACAATCTTGTTTACAAACAATATTTATCAAAGTTGTAGGCTGCCAAAACCTCCTGCAAATTAAAACTTTGATGCAATCTCACTTAAATAAGAACATTACTCAGTAGTCTTAGTGGGTGAACGTTGAATCCTGCTAGATTTAGAAAACATTATCATGAACATTTCTTCTTCTGAGCCTGGTTGTGTTTTTTTGATAATCTCCTCAACTCTTTTGGCAAATTCTGTGTCTTCTCTAACAACACTCTGTGATGTCTTTGTTGTTTTCTTTGGTTGCCATGGTCTCGTGAGGTTTCTGAAAAAATGATTATTAACCTGTGAGTCCTTAACATCAGTTTGCATATTCTCCATACTGTTCTAATACAATTCCTATGGTACTGACAAGGAGAATTTGTCTCATAATCATGATCTTCTTAAGGTGGTGATCATTTCTTTTATTCTCACGACTTGAGTTTTTGATTCAGCAGTGACGTTGTGAGGAGAAAATAGATGCTAGTCAGCCTTAGGGGTTGAAAGGATGAAGCAGTTACATTCAATAAGATTAAGTTATTTAACAATTATAATAACTTGATGTTAGATCATTTGAAGAGGATACCAAATTGGAGATAAAAACTCTAAGCTGACGAGTTAAAAAAATTCTCATAACTTATTTAAGAGATCCTTGCAGCTAAGAACACTACTGAAATAGTAGTTTAAAATAGGACCTGAAAAAATTCAGGCCCGTACAAGATTTTTTTCAGGTCCTATTTTCAACTACTAGTTCAGTGGTGTTCTTAGCTGCAAGGATCTCTTAAATTTGTTTCTTCACCGCAGTGCAAAGATATGAATTTCATATATCTAAAATCATTATTCTCATAACTTGTTGCTGGAAAATAGATGGAAGATGTTTGGGAGAGGTAACATTATCATCACCTGGGTAACACCAGCTGTTCTCCCCTGGCTCTGCGAACTTGAGGGCTTGCTGGAGTGCTGCTACCAGATCTGACAATGGTATCTTTCCTCGGTTTCTTCTCCATTTGGTTAAAGTCAGTCGATGAGTTCACTACAGAACTGTTTGCATCTTCACTCCTCTTGCGCTTCACTGAGCCTGATCTTGAAAAGCTTGTCAGCAGACTGTGACTGGATGATAAGGGTGTGCTGCATACAGCAGTGGGCTCTAAAGTGAAAAAAAAAAACAGAGCATTCAGGATGAGCAAAGAAACTTACCAAGTTTAATGAAAAATCTACATTGTACAGGTAAGCATGTCACTTTTGGACTGCTATTTCATAGTTTAGTATGGTTCACAAAGTGTCACATAACCATCTTGATACTAAGGAAAAAAAAAACATTATTTTCTAATCAATCAACAATACTGTGAAATAAGAAAATAATTATTATAATTTAATTTAAATGATTTATACAAATAAAGCTTTGTCTGTCTATTCCCAAGGTAAAAAAAGTAACATCTGTACTCCAGCTGAGTCAGACCCATTCAGTTAGCGCTTATTCTGGTTTCTGTAGTATGAAGCAACAAGGAGTATTATTACTCTTCCCTGGATGGGATGCCAATCCACTGAAAGGTTACCCCCCTGCATTTCACTAAGCTTTCCTTACGATTTGCTGCTATGCATTGAAACTCCTTGGGGGAGTCAGGCAAGAACAAGCCAAAAAAGAACAAGGATCCATAGTTAACTTTTTCACTCCCTGAAATGTCCTCAGAGGAATTTCTCCTTAAAATATCACTTTTTTTTCCAAACAGAAAGTTGATAAGAAGAGGAGAAATATCAGATATCTGGAGTATAACTGGTTGGAGAAAAGCTACAGGGAAAAAGTGTCTCAGGGTTATAGGCAATGGACAAGTATCCAATGATTGACTGAGAGGAGCAGAATACTTCTCTAGGCAGAGTTCTCATTAAAAGACAGAGTTGGTGTATATACCAGCACCTGGATATTCAAGAGTCAGTACCTGCCTCCTTCATGTACGACATTAAAGAATTCATATTTAGTTTTTTAATTTTTTTTGTGCCAGGCTTCTCCCAATTACAGATGTCTGAGATTTTTAAAATATAACAAGCCCCATGCAGAATCCAGGAATAAACAGGAACATTTATCAGCCACTCTGAGTTGGCCATTACAACTTAAAGTAACTGAATGCTTGGGAGGACAAGAAATGGTAACAACCTTACCAGCATCATCGGGTTCTTGTGGCACAGCAGAAGAATGCACAACTCTTGAGCTACCTTTGCATCTTAATGCTACTTCATTGTCCCTGACACAGCTTCCACAGATATAGTTGTCATCACAGTCTTTGGGCGTCATCAATCCACATGGCTCCAAAACAAAAGGGACTCTTTTACCAAAACTGTTGGAAATCATAGCCTTCCCTCCAGAAAGAAAAATCTTCTTCCACACGGCCTTGTTTTCCTGTTTAAAAAGGCCTTCAACAACGCACCATTTGGTACAAGTATCCAATTTAGCTTTCTTTGTGTCACTGTTTTGACCTGTAAAGGTTATAAATCAATGTAATAACTTAGCTATCTGTTACTTAATGAAATTTGCAGACTAAATTCAGTTTTCTGAGAATGCTTCATATTCCTGTTTTCCATGCTGATGTCAATATTATTGTTCAAGCACATTGAAGCTTGACAGAGGGAATCTCTCTAAAGTATGTGCCACATTAACAATGTTTAAAAATGTTACAATGTAATTGATTCACTTGGCAGCTGTAAGCCTATATGAAGCACTTAAGAAGCTGCAGTTGCCCTGAGCTAAGCCATCAGCAACCCTTACAATATGCATCTTTTGTGTTTTAAACTTCCCACATATTTCATATTTCAATGAATACGCATTGACACATGAGCTAATTTTTTGATGATGGATATAACTTTTTTTGTTTATCAAGTGTTTGTAGGCCATTGATAAGCTAAGTTGTCTATGCTGTAAGCACTAGTTACTACTTCCTCTTAAATCTTTTAGCGATACAGGTAAGACAATCATGTTTTCAACCCTCTACTACTTAACATCAGTATAAAGGAGTAAGTTTCTAAAGAAACTGTGGTGCTGCATCAGTGGGAGAGTATAGCAGGTAGTTTAGTGTTAACATCTGAGTTGAAAACGTAAATTAGCCACTGTAAAGGGTAAAAAGCTGATGTTTCAAGCATTAACCCAATCGCTCTGACGAAGGGCTAACGCTCGAAACGTCAGCTTTTTAACCCTTTACAGTGGCTAATTAATGTTTTCAACTCAGTTGTTAACACTAAATTACCTGCTTAACATCAGTATACATATTCTCTGTACCATTCCCCACACATTTCCTAAGATGCTGACAAGAAGAATTTTTTTGGAGAGCTCCTTCACTTTGTGATAATCTCTTATATTCTTGTGACTTTAATTGTGTGATCCAGGGGTGATATTGTAAGAAGACATTAGATTTGAGTCACTCCTTGGTGCTAAGGTTTAGTTTGGAAAATGAGACTATAGATAGCACGTGCAAAATTTTGTCTGAATGCTGTCAGTCACACACATGTAGGTTCAAACATGTCAGGTTCTCATGCTACAATGTAATTCTTTATCCATTAAATTAGCTAGATTTTCAGGGTTTCTAATTATTGGAATTATAGAAAATATGTTGCAAAATTAGGTTTTAGTGTCACTTAAAATAATTTTAGCTGTTACACATTTATCGTTTTACTGACCTGTGGAAGGTGGGTCTGTGCAGTTCAGGTCTTTCAAAATTCTGCTTGAAGACAAATCAGGTTTAGACTTTGCTTGCTCTGCATTTGCTTGATCATTTGCTTCTACTGTGCTGTCTGGGTTGACACACCCATTCACGTCACCTGCTTGAAGGTCTACATGACTACTTGGAGAGTCACAGCTACTACTATCATTACTGCTAATATGGACATGTTCATCTGTGGGAATTTGACTATCAGCTATTTCAAAAGTAACATTGCTTAGTTTTTTGGGTTCATTCACTTCCTGTACATGACTGTCAGCTTTTTCAAAGGTAACATTGCCTGGCTTTTCAGGTTCCTCTGTTTCTTGGTGAGAACTTGATGACAATGGTTGTTCCTCTGTATTGTTGTTGTTGTTGTTGTTGTTGCTGACATGTTCTTTAAGTCTCTCAACAAGCTCAGTATTCTAATGAGACAAGGGAGAGACAGAAATAGAGTTAAAGCTCTCCTGTCAGTTGCTGACACCTTGTTCATGATCTAGTCTTTACTTCTTTCACCACTAAGATCTCACAAGTAATTCTCCTTACCTCTGATGTTAGCTACGAGGAATTTGGTATTAGATCAACTAATAATTCCCTAATTAATATTTTTCTTTATTCTTGTCTACTTGATATTGATATCGTTGGGTGAAATTCTGTCTTAGTCAATCATGGGATTTAAAGGGTTAAATATAGTGTGTGCTCTGTCAATAGGCATAACAAAACTGTCAAAGTTTAGCCATCTATTGGCTTGGACCTGTGCGCATTTTGCATTATCATGAATTGAATTGAAGAAATGTAAATTTCAGCATTAGTTACTGTACCACTTTAAGAGTTTTTATAAATCATTCACTTAACAGGGATGAAAATAATTTCTTAACAAGGACGAAGTCAGATTTTTCCATACATGTGTGCATTTCGCATTATGATGATGAATTATCAACTGAAAGACTTAGATTGAATTAAGAAGATGCAAATTTCAGTATATTAACACTTTAAGAGTAAAATCATTCACTTTGAAGGGGTGAAAATAATTTCGTAACAAGGACAAAGTCAGGGATTTTTTCATATTTTTCTATTTGGAAATATTTTTTTTATCTATAGTAGGAAATCACCCTTTTATCCCACTAAGTTTTAATTTTACTTATACCTATAAAGAGAAAACTGTCTGTAATATAACTGTTACTTTAGGTCCACAGAGGAAAAGATTCATAAGGATAATTTCTTGCCTTTCCTGAAGCTTTAAGTCCAAACCGTTTGCATAACGTCTGAAGTTGAGGTCGTTTCATCTCTTCAAACTTTCCAAGATCCAATATGTGTTCTGATTCATTCAGGGCAGTAGCCGATTCTTCATTCTTGTGTTTAGCGTTGTTTCTTCTTCTTCTGCCTGTCCTTTTAGACATTATGCATCCCATTTACCGGAGCCACCACTCTCATATACCTGTTAAGAGAGATTCAGTAGCAGAAAGTGAAATGTCTGTAAAATCCCAACTAAGATGATTCTACTCACAAGTTTCTGTAAGGGCTCAGGGGCACGTTTCTGAAAAGCAGTGGTAATTGCCAATGAAAGAGCCTTTTTCTTTATCAGTGGTTACATTCAGGATCGAGAGTTAAAGAAAGTCAAGCACCGAATAAATATCAGGGAAAGACACAGCTAGTATTAATTGGTTTAATTTTGGAGCTTTTAATTGCACTGCTATATCGTTTCATGCCTGCAAAGTTTTTTTTCAGGAAATCTCAGAACTCTAGGATACCCAGTTCTCAATAGCTTTCAAAGAGGCAAGTCATCCAGAGACCGAAGTTCATCGTACATAGAAAAAAAGAGTGAAATAGTTTATCGACTGAACAAGAACGGCAATCAACATGGCGTCCATGGCGACAATTTTTATCATCGTGTCGACGCAATCATGAAATGTTCGACCTTTCATTGTTTGAAATTGAGCAAAGAGGAGGAAAAAAAAGCAAAATTGCGTTCATCTTAGCGATAAATAAAAGACAAGTGTATAACAATACGAAAGATTCTCACCGTATTTATGAATCTCTTTCCGGGTAATTTCAAAAAAATCAAATATCGCGCGGATAAATTGGTTTCCAATCTTCTCGTGTACTCGGATAGTCACCAATCCTCCCGGTTCAAATGAGACGATCGTAATGTACACATTGCTGAGCAAGTTATTTGAGCTAAAAAATAAAAAGTAAAATAAAAGTAAATAAATATTAATAATGATAATAATTTGTTCTTATAAAGAAACGCTCCCGCGATACGTGTTTCATCTTGTTGTTTAGGGAATTAAAATATTCTCTGAAATTTTGGGTTAGAAACTGTATCCATCGTTTTGTCATGCACGTGGATCTCTCCTATCTGAAGATAAAAAAAAGAAAAAAAAAACTTCAAAGGACAAAACTAAAAAAAATGTTGCGCCAAACATAGTGGTGTCCTATTAGATAACTTATGTATTAATTATTAAGAATAAAACCCATATCTTGTGGGACACAGATTTTGTTGTAAATTAAAGCAGATGAAAGATAACTCATTTCTAAATAGCAAAATTTCTTCATGTATCTTCTCCATAAGCCAGGAAGAATCCCGAAAGAAAATTTTCAATCAACAAAGTTAATATTGTCACTATTTTGTTCCATAATCGTTATAGAAAACCCAACCTTAAGTCCGTTTTTCATGAGAAAATTTTTGCTTCCTAACAGCCGTCCGAAATGTCGGTCGTTTGTGATTAAAAATTAACAAGAAACGAAAGAATGAAATAAATAAAACATGGAAATCATGTACAAAAAGTTCTTTCTCTAATACAACTCTTCCGGCAACAAAGTGAATAGAACAAAATTAAACGCAATAAAAATGTAAAACAGTAATTTAAGGTAAGGCAATAATAAAAAACCTTTTGTGACTCGCTGGTAAGATTTGAAGTCAGTTTAAAGCACCATAGTGCAAGAATCTCCCTCTATTAAATGAAGACTAAGATTGAGAAATACTGTCCTTAAAAGGTTCAGATAGTTATTTCAAACATCTCGACTTTTTTCATTTACTATGTGAGTTTTTGCATGTTACAACTTAATATTGGTAATGAATTTTTCGTTCTCGTGTTACACTTAATCGGGATTAACAGTTAGAGAAATGATTGGTTTAAAATGAAGAGTCAATTAGGCAATGTATCAACCCCATATGTTCCAGAAGACATGAAGGCCCCCGAAGAGTGAAAAAATAAAATTTTGCCGCTAAAACTCTCTAAGCTTAGTCTCGTGCATTAGAAAAGATGGGTGTTTAATGGAATAGTCACTTATATATAAAGAATCATGATAAATCTAAATACCATATAATTTCGTGCAATGTTGGATAAATTTGCGATTGCATGCATGATTGGGCGCGCGAGAACGAACCATATGTGACAAGGCGTGGTCGCAAATTTCAATAACATTTGGTTTTCGTCAGACTTTGCAACCTACAGTCTTGATGAAAATTCCCAGGATCAATTGAAATTTCTTTGAATTTGGCCACAAAGGGGTAATCTGATGGATAAGCTTGACACTTCTAACCTGATCGATGCCAAAATGGAGCTACACCCTGAGGAGGAGAGCCTTGCGCAGCCCATGATAATTCTCAAAAATAAAGGGGAAAATCGGTGTAATGTTATACGAATAACAGCCGTTGTAATAATAATTGGTGTTGTAGCTGCGGCATTTATTGGTGGGTATATGGTACGAAAAACTGTATTTAAATGTAAAAAAGAAGGCAGTGGCGATGTTCCGTCGTCCCCGGCACCTTCGCAAGTTCGACTGCAGGATATCTTGGCAGAAATGTCTGCAGATCAGATCAAAGGAAATTTAAGGTTTGTTCAAACTATTTACATTATTGCATCTTTTGAGAGCAATCAATTGACGATTAACTGAAGCTTAAAGATCGACGTTTTCTCATAAGAGCAGGTGAGAAAAAACAATTTATTTTTAATCGTTTCTTCTCCAAGCAAATTTGTTACAGTGTATCAGTTATTTTCTGTGCGTGATGCACAGAAACAGAGTTGGAAGCGGTTTTGTGACGCGCTCTACTTCGATGGAAATGCGTGTTTAAAAATTTTTGCTTATCGCACAGCTGGTAACACAGTATGTAGTCGATCTGGAAGGGTTGTCAGCAGATAGACTCATATCGAGGATGCACGAAGCATGTAGATTATTTTTTTGGCACCTTCTTGACATGTACGTTTCGTGCATGACTAGGCGAAGGTGCAGCCAGGTTTCAGCTTTTTCTGCACGGTTTATTCACAGATTTTGTTTATATCTTCCTATCAGTTTTTGATGGAGCCTAGAAATACACTTTAAAAAATACATCAATATGGACTTGGGCCCAAATGAGTTTTTTTCTTTCCATTTTTGCGAGTCAAATCCCCCTTCCTCCCTCCCTATAAGTAAACGACTTCCAGTCAGTAAAAAATTCTTACTAACCCTTTAACTCCTAAGATCTGATTGTTAATTCTCCCCTCTAGCTGCAACACATTTCCTCATAAATTAATTATGAGAATTTGGTGTCAGATCAAGATAACAACTTCTACCTGATAAGTTTTGAGTATTCTCATTACCTGTTTGCTGGATAATGTATGGATATTATAGGAAGAAGTTACCTGTTAATCACTTCTGGGAATTAAAGGGATAAAAATGATTGTTACATTTTTTAAATATGTTGAAAATATATTTTTAAGCCATCATTCATGTTGTCATATCTTAGCCATGCTCAGATGTTTGACTTGAATTATGCTCTGTATAAAGCATGAAAATATTGCATGTTTTAATTCTTGCGGTTGTTTTGGTCAGAAATGTCCCCTGTCAGCTTTAACTCTTTACTCCCTAACATCGATATGCATATTCTCCATACTACTCCCTAGACATTTCCAAGGGTTTTGTCAAGGAGAATTTGCTCAACAATCAAGAGCCTCTCTAGTTGGTGATCATCTCCTTTATTCTCATGACCATAATGTTTGATTCAGGGGTGATATTGTATGGAGAAATTAGATGTTAGTCACTCTTAAAGATCAAAGTTTTAGAATAAACTTCTGCAAAAAAATCTGGTAGAATAAAATGACAAAAAAGTGTACCATCTTCACTCTTACAGTGTGCTTTGTATGTTAATCAAATCCAACTCACTTGAAATATCCATTGTGATAATTTCAGGAATTAAATGTTGTGTAGCTCACAAGGGTACAAATGAACATGCTGTGAGACTTTAAAAACTGAGTCAAATAAAAACAGATATTATCAGGTGACTTTAAGAAGAAACATTTTTGGTAGGATTTTTTTAATCAGCACTGAATAAAATAGTTTTATATAGCTCATCAAAGTTAGCATCTGAATAAAAATGCTGAGTTTTATTCATATTGGCGGACTTAAGCCTTCTTTTATTGCAAATGAATTCAACCAGGGTGTAAAAAGTTATTTCTCATAGTTTTGCTGATTTAAAGGATGATCGTTGTTTTTTTCCCTCAGGAATTTGACCCTTCATCCTCATCATGCGAGCTCTAAAAGAAATACTGAACTAGCGGAGTGGATCAAGGAAAGATGGGAAAGTTATGGCTTTGAGGTCAAGTTACTTCAATATAATGTTCTTCTCTCCTTCCCTGTCGAAGGAAAAATTAATGGAGCCAAACTTTACGATGGAAGTGGAACAGTTAGGTTTCAAACTGCTGAGAAGGAGAAGGTTATGGAGGAATCTGAAAATTCATCTAATGCATTGCCTCCTTTCAGTGGCTATTCACCTACTGGCAAAGAAAAGGTAACAAACTGTGCTAGTCAAATGAAGTGCAATTATGGCTGATTTATGAAAATTTTCTTGCCATTATTTTCTTAAACTTTGCTTAGAATTAGGCATGGAACATTTTTTTCGAACAGCACTGCTTCTGGAGGGTAAAGCAGACATTTATGTTAATGAAAAAAATGTCAGTGGGGTAGACAATTAGAATAAGACTCTAATTACCCATGTAGCTTCATGTACACGATAAGATCTACAGTATATCAGTGTATGGCCCTTGTTTGATTTCTTTGAATGCAAGAAAATCTGCCTGAAATATTAACTGGGAAAAGCACAGGGAGCCCTTTAATGTTGTTTATTCACTCCTTTTATTTAGCCTTTTTTTCGTCTTGATACAAGTTCCTGCCAGAATTTTTGTAAACTCAGGATAGCACTCCATAAAACAGTTCAATTCAAGAAAATTTCTATTTTTCTTTTCACTTCACTTTTTGCAGGAATTGTTTTTTCAAAATTCTATTGCCTAGTTTTCCTCCATTCCTTTTTTCTCATCCAAACAATCTAGAACTTGTGCTTTTATCAAAAGTAATTGCAATCCACACTGTAGTTTAAACAAGGTTAGGTTGATGTACGTCACTATAACCTTTACATGCAGTTTGATCTGTATTGCCTTTCAGGGTGACTTGGTTTATGTCAATTATGGAAGACGTGAAGATTTTAAACTACTGCAAAGTATGAACGTCAACTGTTCTGGGAAGATTGTCATCGCAAGATATGGGCGTGTCTTTAGAGGTGACAAGGTAACAGATCAATACAGGGTGTAAGGCTTGATAAGAAGCAGGCCGTTTGACTTGTACAACTAATCTTTATAGCGAATAAAGGGGGTAAGTTCTATAGAAATTGTGATGCTATGTCAGTGGGAGAATATAACAGGGTAATTTAGTCCTTTAAACTGAGTTGATAAATGTAATTTGGCCACCATAAAGAGTTTTAAAGCTGACATTTGGAGCGTCAGCCCTTTGTCAGAAACAAAGGGCTATTGCTTGAAATGTCAGCTTTAAAACTCTGTATGTGGGCAAATTTACGTCATCAACTGAGTTGATAAAACCAAATTACCTTGTAGTGAGTAGTGTGGTGAGGCCCACCCAGGTGGGTCCAGTGGTTTTAGTTCAGTGAGGGGGAGGGGGAAGGGGTTATTGCTTGATATGGAATTGCTTTTAATTCTCATGACCAGTGAAATTACAAAATTAAAACCACATGAATTTTATGCTCTTTGCAATATGTGAACCTCAAAGTTGTTTATCTGATTTTTCACGATACAATATTTCAATTTTTGATGTACGTGGAACATGCACAATTTCCCCCCTCCCACTTTGGCCCTTCTTTAGTCTTGACTTTCTGATTGCTGGTTTTTTTTATCCATGGTCAGTGTATAAATAAATGAATAGGAAATGAACTCAAAGATAAATGAATTGGATTTGGCAGTAGACCTCCACAGAGTGGTTCTTCTCACTCACTCATACACCTTATTAGATTAGAATTGTATCTTATTGTGGGAAACCACAAAACGCAGAGAAAAAATATCAAGGTATAAACCAGTAGTAAGCTTAACCCACTCGTGACATTGAGTGTAAGGTTCAAAGCCAAGTCACAGTGGTGAGAGGCACCCTTACCCAAGGGCTATGGCAGAAGAGATTACAGAATTCTCTGGTTACGCTGCAAAATTATCTTGGTAAATTTCAAGGCAGAGGCTATTTTATAGTTAGATTAGAAGAATTATGTGCAATGACTTTACACCATTCTCCTGCGATTACATTATGTAATGCAATCTCTACCTACCATTACACCATTCCTGCTCTCTCAAAGATAATACCATGATAATGAGTATGGAAAATTATATGGAAAATATTGGGTTCAGGTTGCTTAATTTGAATTGAGTTCTATTCCATATTCTCAGGTAACTAATGCACAGAAGTGTGGAGCAAAAGCTATCCTGATATACAATGACCCTCACGATTTTGCACCTGTCTCAGATGAGGATCTTTTTCCGCATGGCTGGTGGCTACCAAGATCAGGGGTGCAGCGTGGTTCAATCCTCATGGGCACTGGTGATCCTCTCACTCCAAGATATCCTTCTAAAGGTGACAGCTTAGTATTCATTTATGTAACATGGTCGACTGTAATACAAAGTACATGTAGGTGCCATTAGCAGTCAAAGGCTTTACCGCATGTAAGGGCTCCAGGAGCAACAAGTATTTGGAATAACCAATGCATTTTCCAGAATAGGTGGTGCAATGTGCTGGTTGCTGCCTTATTTTGAAAACCCTGATATTAGTAATCTTTTTATGTTAAAAAAAAGGACTGTTTCCCTCCCTGATCATGCCCAGTGCTTAACAAGTTACCCTTGAAACTGCCAACTTGTCCAAACATTCTGTTCTTTTTGTTGTCACCTCTTTTAACCCTTAAACTCCCATGAGTGATTGAGACAGAATTTCTCCTTACAATATCAATTCACTACCAACCAAGTAAGTGATGAGAATAAAGAAAAATATCAATTTGGGGATAATTAGTTGATCTAATACTAAATTCTTTGAACTAACATTTAAGAATTGTATGGCTGGCAGTCAGGAGAATTACAAATTTGATCTGGGAATTAAAGTGTTTCCTGAGATTATTTTAACCTTCTCTGGATTTATGATTAAAATATTACTCCACAAATGTGAAAAACAGTTTTTGACTTTTTTTAACAGATGGTATTTATCGGAAAAGTTCAGATGAAATCAAAATGCCATATATTCCTGCTCATCCAATTTCAGCTGAGGATGCAGAACACTTTCTGAGGTCTGTTGAGATTTTTGTCAAACGTGACTTGTTATCCAGTTTCTCCAATAACTACCTATGTGCAGGTAGATTATAAGGGCTGTTAGCAAGTTTGGAAGTAGAAGGCTGACAAGAAGTAGTATGTAACCAGGTATTTTTGAAGATGCCATGTTGTTTTGGCAAATTGCACCTTAAGCATGGAACTATCCTTTCAGTTAGTATATATGGCCCATGTTCCACAAAGTTTTCACCAACCTTTGAGAAAAATCTACAGGTGGAGTTGAGCATCCACTTCCACTCAAAACTGTGAAATTGCTACTGTAACAGTAACTTTACAAATTTCAAAGATGGTATTTAAATAACTGTGCAAATTTTCATCATCAATTCTGGTGTATGAAGTTTAAGTAGTGGACTAGTGAGGGCCATTTTAGGTGGCAGTTATGGTTTGACACACCTTGTTAATGGTATTTTCTTTTGATTTTACCTGCTCTGACTCTTATAGCCTGCTTGGAGGAGATAAGGCCCCTGATGACTGGCAAGGAGGATTACAAATCACTTATCGACTGGGACCAGGATTTACTGGTAATTACAGTGACTGGTAAGTCAGCTGTAGGTCTTATTTAAACTAATCCTTCACACCCTAGCATCAGTATGCATGTTCTTCGCATTGTTCTCTGACCACTCATTTCTTAATGTAACAACAAGGCAAGTCTGTTTTTAAAACAATCAGGAGTCTCTTTGGTCAGTGATCATTTCCTATATTCTCATGCCCTTAATGTTTGATATAGCAGTGAGACTGTTAGGAGAAATCAGATGCAAATCACTTAAGGGGTTAGAGGGTGAAAGAGTCTGTATTAGGTATTTAGGTAGTAAAAAGTGGTGCAAATTAACCAGCAGAAGGACACAAAGGTTCATCCACATCAGTCTTTTCTAATGAAATGGTTGGAACAAGGTGTATTGGTTTTAGTATGGCACTGGTAACAGAATGGTGATGCAAAAATCATTTTGGTTTGGAAGTTTAATTTCAAAGGGTGCAAAATTTGAGGTGTGACTCAACTGTAGCGTGAAGAACCATTACAGAATAGTACAGATAAAAAAAGTATAGATGAAACCTCTTGTGCACCAAAATGTTACTTGCTTTTTCAAATAATTTGAAAGTATACCTTTGACATACGTCCTCTTATGTTTGTTTTTTGTTTGAGCTATTGGTATTATCACATGAACTCTAATGTTGCACTGGATAAACTTGACACAGCGCACCAGTGACACTATATTTGAACTGGATATTATGAGAAAAACCGAAGCTTCTCTGTTACATACATGATAAATTTATGTTTGTGTGATTACATAGGAAAGTGGAAGTGGAGACCAACAACAACCACACGCAGAGGAACATTACCAACGTCATTGCCATCTTAAAAGGATCACTTGAACCAGGTATTTGAGAGAGGTTGATGAAAAGCTACTCATAACTAATATTGGGTTCACTTAACCTACCCTACAGACGCAAAATCAAATTGCGCCAAAGCTAAACGCATGCGCAAACGTTATTCAGCTCTGTAGAGCAGGCAGAGTTTTTTTTTTTCGTACTCAGCAGCTGCTCAGCGTTGTACAACAGCTGGTCAGAACTGGACTGCTGTAGGAAACTAGGTTGTCGACTTCATCCTAAATAAGATCTTAAATTTTTTTGCTATAAAAATCGTTTTCGTTCAAACTGAACTTAATCTCAATTCTTAGACAGGTTGGTATTGTTAGGAAACCACAGAGATGCTTGGGTGTTTGGCGGAATTGATCCTTCCAGTGGAACCGCCTCCTTGATGGAGATTGCCAGAGCTCTGGGGAATAAGTACAAACAAGGTTAATCAACTTGATAGCGTTCCTAAGTGCAGAAAGATGATACCACGCTCGTAACAAGACAAAATATGTTCCATGTTACCGTGCGTCTGTTTGACAGATGACGTAAAAATGTGTTTAGAACCAAAATTGACGCATGAGGCGAAGCCGAGTGTGTTACTGATGTTTTAAACACAAATTGCCATTTTCTGTGATCTATTACTGGACAGACGCACGGCAAAATGGAATCTATTTGTTTTACGTTAAAGAGAGGCAAAAACTGTGTATGGTGACATCGTCCATGTGTCTGTCTTCCAATACATCATAAGAAAGAACCAATCTGAAGGCGCATAGGACTGCGTACTGTGATTTCACACGATCAACTTGTCAGTGTGTCGCGCAATATTCTATGCAAACCTGGAACGCGGTCTTTCGTTGAAATCGTGTCAAGCCATAACTGAAAGCCAACGAGGCACAGAACTTACACGCAGATAGCGTGTTAAAAGTCCCCTCTGTTGTTTAAGCGTGCAATCGTTGCATTTGCGTGCATGCGTGTATCTTGTTCGATATTCTTTGAAGGGTCGCCTTTTATCAACATCGTCCATGTGTCTGTCTTCCAATACATCATAAGAAAGAACCAATCTGAAGGCGCATAGGACTGCGTACTGTGATTTCACACGATCAACTTGTCAGTGTGTCGCGCAATATTCTATGCAAACCTGGAACGCGGTCTTTCGTTGAAATCGTGTCAAGCCATAGCTGAAAGCCAACGAGGCACAGAACTTACACGCAGATAGCGTGTTAAAAGTCCCCTCTGTTGTTTAAGCGTGCAATCGTTGCATTTGCATGCGTGTATCTTGTCTGATATTCTGTGAAGGGTCGCCTTTTATCAACAACCTGAATGACCGAAGCCGCAAAAAGCCGAACTAAATGAAATATGGCTTGCCTTTAACTCCCAAAAGTGATTGACATGAAACCTCTTCCTACTTTATCCGTCCATTATCCAGTAACAGGTAAGGAGAACACTCAAACTTATCATGCAGAAGTTGTTATCTTGATCTCTTTTCAAATTCTCGTAACTACTTAACAAGGAAATGTGTATCAGGTAGAGGAGAGAATTAACAATCAGAAGATCTTTGAAGTTAAAATACTAAATTGGTGTCTGACTCGTCTTTCAGGGTGGAGACCACGGCGATCTATTGTTCTCTGTAGTTGGGGAGGCGAGGAGTATGGTCTCCTGGGATCAACAGAGTGGGTTGAGGTTTGTACAACAGATGTCTTGCCATTGAATAATTAGTCTGATTTGAGCTGTTTCATATAATTAAAAAACCTTAAAAGTCATCAATTTAACAGTGTTTTTTTTGTACTTGGGCCAGTTGCAACCTGGTGACTTGCGTTTTCAAGCGCTTCAGGCAGTTTGTTTTTTAGTTCTCTTTAGCTCGGAGTGTCTCAGAGTAAATACACTTTTAGTTATCATTAGTAACGTGTTACAATTTTTGTCTTTTAGGACAACGTTCACTTACTTTATCAAAGAGCAGTGGCTTACCTGAATGTTGATTCTCCCATTAGAGGTAAGACCCACGTGAATGTACATGTGTACGTAGTTTAGTGGACTGATACCTGGGCTTAAATACTTGAAACGAAACTTCAGACAAATGGAGACAATCGCATGGCGAACGCGAGGTGAGTGCGAGTCGAACGCGTAGTGAAAGTGAGGAGAGCCCACGGTGCACGCGAGGCAAACGCGAAGAGAGAGGAAGGGACATTTTTTTCCAGCACTTCCCTTGACACGCGTGTCTCGTCTTTTGCGCTTTCCTTACACTCGCCTCGCGCGTGCCTCTACACGACCGTAAAACGCTAAAAAAAAAAACACCTTTCCTCCAGGGTCCTATCTAAAAACTGCAAGCTCGACAAGGAATGACTTGCCGCAGTTTTAGGGTCGTTTTTTTGTTGACATGTTTATTTTGTCATTTGTTTTTCTCTAGGAAACTACAGCCTTTATGTTAGAGCCAGCCCTCTCTTGCATCAGGTTTTGTTTAACGCTTCAAAACAGGTAAGTCTTTGACATGTGTGTTTGTTAAAAACAAGGCCGGGCCAATGAGAACTCTCTAAAGCTATATATCAGACAGATCTTGAGAGTGCTTGAGCACATACAGGTTGTAACGGCGGTTTAAAACATCGATCGTTTATGGCCTTTTTAGGGGGGAATTTCTTTCCACCAATGGAGCTTAGAACCCTAAACTTATTGGAAAAGAGGGTCGTGGTATAGCTGAGGAATTTCGATGAAGAGACTGCCACAATATAAGAATAAAGTTTAAGATAATTCCTCTCTTCTCTTTCAGGTGAAAAATCCTATTGATATTAGACAATCGGTTTATGATAACTGGCTGGATAAATTTCCAGCTGCAGATGGGCTGAATCCAAAGTAAGTAACAGTTTACATGAATTAAATTTCGCCCCCTTATGTACTTTGTATTTACTTTTTGCGTAATGGTATCCAAGTACCAGCAAATTTTCAGGGAAATATGACGAATTGCTGGGGATGGGGGAACTTGCTATGGATCAGCAGTCCACCCCGGAGGAGTAGCGATACCCCCAAATCGCCCCATACTACAGGAACCGTGTTACTCCACCAGTTGTAGTCCCGTAGTATTTTTTCGCCGAAAACGACGTTCTTGTTCAAGTCCCCCCGCGTTTAGTTGACGTCTTCTTCGTTCTTTTCGTCGTGATTGGTTAAGCTTCCTATTGTGAAGTGACATAACGTTTCTGTTTATTCCGGTCTGATCATCTCTCCTTTATCTTTTTGTTCCAAGGGTTCCTCCTCTTGGCTCTGGCAGTGACTATTCTCCATTTTGTCAAAGAGCTGGAGTCCCTTCAGCGGATATCCGATACGTTTTTGACATGGTATGCACTACTTAGTTTAAACTAGACGCATATCGGCGCATACTCGCAAGCTTATTGCACTTGAAAATGTCATTTCCGTGTGGAATTTTCCATTGGAAAGACGTGTAAGGCATTTAAAAAAATATGTGGAATATTCTGTCCCTTCCGCTCAGGGTTTATACATGCATTTCACTTTATTGAAGCCTACCTGTTGAAAAAAGAAAATTGGATTTACACATGCGCCTTACAGCCACGACTTTGATTTGCGACTCAGAATAAACGGTCCCCGTTTAGGAACTCAGGCCACCAAGAATGTTGCCTTTCTTCTTTATCAATTCCTTTCCTCAATTTTTTTTTCTAGTACCAGTTTCATAACATCTCTGCGTACCCGACATATCACAGTATCCATGATACATTCTACTACGTTAAGAAGTTCGTGGATCCGCAGTTTACAACCCACTTAGCTATCGCACGAATATGGGTCAGTACTGCATTCCTATTGGCTGAGACTCCTGTGCTGCCAATCAACTGCTCGGACTACGCCGTTGCCCTTAACAAAGGTTTTCACGACATAAATACAAAATATGGAAAATCTCTCAAACAAAAAGGAATTTCTCTAAGTAAGTACGTACATTGTGATTTCTGTCGTGGCTTTTATTTGGAGCGTGAATTAAGAAATGGTTAGCCTGTAGCATGCGATCATCGAGTTATGGATGCATGCGGGAGGTTGCTAAGCACCTAAGATGCTAGAGTAACACTTGGCTATCACCTCGTGCGACTCTTACGCTTCTTTCGTGCTTAGCAACCTCCCGCGTGCATCCATAACTCGATGGTTGCTCGCTGCACGCTAACCATCTCTTTTGTAATATTGAGACTTTCAAACATCTTTCGTTTCGTGTAGAAAAAAAAGCGAAACAAATATATTGATGGGGCGTATCAGCCGATCAGAGCATAATAGTACTTCAGAGCATAATCGTACTTCATGCATAACAGTGCTTCGTGGAGGAAATTATCTTTTGCGATCGAAACTTGACATTAATAAAGCGTTAATCTCCTGTTTAATTGATTGTCGAGAAAACAAAACCATACTTATCGTATTGGCAAACCAGAACAAAGGTGACAAATCAAAAAGAGCCACTAGGAGCCTAACATGAAAACAAGGAAAGCGCGTTAAGCGCGGGAAACACGACTGACCAAGGCAAATTGGTTTTAGCTCTATATACGTTGGGAAATCAGTGTATTTATTCCCCTCAATTCCTATATCATGGCTGAGCACTTCACTGTAAATTACTCAAATTTACAGTTCCCCGCTTTAGTTCAAGTGTAGGTCGTCTGTGAAAGACTTCACACTGGTCTATTTTCGCATGGCGCAATTTTTAGGAAAAAGGCCAGAAATTTTGTTGAACTCTCTAGGGTTCTCAGAACTTCCATTGCAGAAATTTTCCTCGAGTTGAACTCTGTTATTCGTTTCAGAATACTTGGAGAAGGCTGTCAAGAAGTTTGAAGATGGAGCTGAAAATATGCAGTCACTTATCGCCAATGTAGACCTCAATGAGTAAGTAAAAACTCCTTTTCTCTCTGTTAAAGGAGTATTTTCGTAGGCTACGGTTCGACCGAATAGTGCAGAATTAATTATCCTTGCCATGGCATGCATAGGAGAGTTTCGCACCACCACTTAAGTGTAAAGTGATGTATCGTATGTCTATATTATTTATTTCCTATGCAGTGATTTAAAAAATATATTTTTTCTGTGCTAAAAGAAAAATTTTTAGAAGAGTTGTTACTCTTTCTGGAGAGTTGTTACTCTTTCTGGAGAATATACAAGTCCATCGCAGTAAGTTTCCCCTCCCCCTGTCCCTAAGTAATGTCTGGCTTTTCAGAGCTAATTTATGACCCAAAGGGAGGTAATCCTCTCTCCAAGCTCAAAAATTTATTATCTCTACTATTTCTATCTACAATCCTCTCTCATATTTTCAGCAAATGTGCCATTTGATAGGTTGAAAATAAAAAGCAAAAGTGAAAACAAAACAAAATCAAAAATTTAATTAGAAAACAAGCTCAAACTTCAAGCTTTTCGCCTGAACCCGTGTTCCAAGGCTCTGACGAAATTAATAACAACGCTGCGAGATGCACAAGATGTTTGTAAAGAGAAACCCTGTTGGAGCAAAAGTTTTTGGGTTAAGGACATCCGAGTCACAGGCCAACCAGCCTTAGGTCAAGAATTCACAAGCCCATCAGATCTTTCCATGGAACATTCTAGTTTAAGGCTAATCAGCCCAATAGTTCGTAAAAGTAAATGTAACTCTCCGATGCTGATCAGTACGCCTTTTTTATCTTTTCTTCTCAAGCCCATGGAAGCTTTCCTTTATCAATGACCGTTTGACAGGACTGGAAAAGAACTTCCTTAACTCTGAAGGACTGCCGGGAAGGCCTCTTTACTGGTGAGTGGTAATAAAATCAGACATTGCGAATGGACGAGTCCGTCAGGCAAGAAGTGACAAACTACTTGACACTCTAAGACCCTGAATGCGTGAGACCATCTTCGTTACGAGATCTTGTGACAAATCTTATCGCTATCGATGTCAATCCTTCGCTTTTGTTGGGCCATCTCAATCTTCTATTGACTTTCCTCAAGTTCTGAAAGGTTACGCTGCAAAGTACGCCCAATTACTGGTAAAAAGGAATTTTATTTTGCTTTAGTCAATTATGGTGGATTAGCAATCGCGAGCTTAGGAAATATTTCTTTCGTCTGTTAGGAATTCAAAGTTTTGCAAAATAACAAGACTGCTACTTCCTTGATATGGCCTACTCAGTGTTCTGTATAAGAACAGGTGGACTCCTCATACTGTTCTTTAGTTACTGTGATAGTCTTTTCGCTGGTACGCGTCAAGCACGTCATTACCACGCGTTAAAGAAGGCGGGCACATGTGCGTAATTGAAGGCATTGTTTCTCGCGTAAGGGCCTCCGCTTGTAAGCGCTTGTCTGTAGTACTTGTGTCCTTTTCATTTATTTCTTTGCGGCCCAAGTGTTTGAATAACGTCTTTATTCTTTTGTTCGTAGGCATTCAATTTTCGCCCCTAGTCTCTACAACTCTTACGCAAGTGCCACGTTCCCAGGCCTCCACGACGCCTTAGTTGAAGCGGTCAACAATGGCCCACATAATGGGAATTGGGTGGTTGTGAAAGAGGAGTTATCAGACACCATAGTAGCCATTGAATGGGCAGCTCAGTTTTTGAAATCAGAAGTTTAGCTAGCTGTTCCTTAACGATCCTGAAGTCTATACTGGAATTGAAAAGAATTTTTCGTACAAATTAATGGAACAATATTTAACTAATATTTAAATCCATACTTTTTGATTTAATATTATCATTAATAATATTTTTATTATTATTTCGTTCATAGAAGCCTAACTTGTGTATAATTGGGTTAAATTGTTGTGAATCCAGCGACACTCCAAAAAAATGGATAAATATTGAATTATTTCGGGGACTGTTTGAAAAGATACTATCTTGAAAGTATTCTAATTTTACTTAATACGTACGTATAATTATATTTGAGTGTAATATTAGTTTTGAATTTTTTTAAGGACAAAACACAATTATATCAGAGTTCAGCGTTGATTTTTCAAAAATTTTATTTTATACGTCTCGCAAACTAATATTCTAAACGCTGTTTTTCACATTTTGCGTTCATTTATCATTAAAAACTTACATTTCAAAGTTCAGTCATTTCAGAACATCTTTCAGTCTTCTCTCCCTTTTTACGTAATTTTATTTAAGTCTTTTTCGTTATTAGTTTCTAGTTTTAATGATTTGTGTTTCAAAACGTTTTTGTTTTTTGTTAATGAATTTCGCCTTTTTCTGATTAATTCCTTGGGTTGCAATTGTTGGGTTGCTTTGTACTAGTTAACTTGTAGACGTGCCTGAGCAAATTTGCACCAACCCCCTCCCCTAACTCAACATTAATCGTAACTTGTCATTAGTTGATTGTTGTTGTGTTGAGGGCGGAGGGTTAGATGCTCAGTTGCTCTGATACTTACATTGATTTGGAAGCTGAATTGCGTAAGCACTCGAAATCGACGTATGTATATATAAATATATATATGTAATTTAGTGTTAACTGAGCTGAAAACAGAGCAATTGTAGACGCACAAAACGTCAGCCTTTAGACTCTTTACAGTGGTCAATTTACGTTTTCAACTCAGTTGTAACACTAAATTTCCTGTTCTACTCTCCTAACGACGCAGCACCACAGTTTCTTTAGAAAATTACCCCCTTTATGTATACATATACATGCACGGAACACTGCTTCTTATTCAGGGCATGGCTAAGGTTGCTGGGACACAATTTTCCCTAGATTCTTGTCTATTAGTCTTAGTATGATAACTTGTGTTAACGTATCGCACAAAGAAAATTTATGCCTGGTACGATTGTTGAACGGTGATCCATGCTGGATTGTGGTCATATACATGCGTTCAAGAGGATAACTATCGACAGCTGTTATCTTAACCTTTAACAACCTAACATTAGTATGCATATTGTTACGGTATAAACTTACCGACAGGAAAACGCTACAATTCCACGAACTCAACTACTTTATTAAACAGCGAGTAATGTTCTTAACAAGGAGCGACTCTTCAAAGTAATACAATACTTATCGTTAATAAACTTAATTAAGCGCAAAACGGTTTATATCTTAGCTCACCACTGACAAAATCTCACTGCTGTCTCCAAAGTCCTTTGAAACAAGCAATCCTCTGCATTAACTCTCTCTCGGTATAGCTTTCAAAACAGTCGTCGCTACAACGATAACATCTACTTTCTACTACATAAGCGAGTCTTTATTCATATATTCACAAAGTGTTCTGGAACATTCCAAAAGCTTACTTAAGAACTATTTTAGTATTACATAATAAGTACGTGACTTGATAAAATGTTCTGGGAAGTTCTTCGTTATGCAAGTCAGCATGACTCAACAGTTTGGAAATTTCTATAAGCAACAACAATTACCCATAACAATATTCTCCTTACAGTTTTTTATACATTTCCTAAGGTGCTGACATGGAGAATTTGTTTACCAATCAAAAGCTTCTTTTGTTGGTGATCACTTCCTCTATTTTTGTGACCTCAGTGTGTGAGTCAGGGGTGATATTGTAGGAGAAATTTGATGTTAGTCATTCTTAGGGTTTAGAGGGTTAATCAATAGTATCAGTCTAGAAAGTTTTTCGATTGAGTTTAGTAAAATCAAAACCAAAGTAATTACAACATCCAATCAGAAGATATCTTGAAGAGCCAATGAGAGCTGCCCAAAGCGCGGGAAAACGCGGGCGGCCAAGTCCTGGTTGTTCTTAGCTTTGCTTCTGATTGGTTGAGAGAGTGGCGTCAGTTTTCAGGAGCAATCACAGAGCGAAGGAAAGCCACACCAATGCAGTCACGGATTATGAAAAAACTGGCCATAATGTTTTAAGAATTCAGTAAATCTGATGGAACGACCATTTCTGAGTTTGATTTATGGTAGTGAGGTTATATTTGCGATGGCGGGGATAATTGTGTTTAGAGGAAAAATTTTGAAATCAGTTTTATCAATGTAGCTATGTATGTTGTGTTTTTTTTTTTTTAGTTCGTCAACCCATTCTCTTCCACAGGCGGTTCACGAATGTACGTCCATTTTTTCAGCAGGGAGAGGTCTGGGCACGAGGCAGTCTCTAGTTCGTTGAAGTTCGTTCGCACGTCGGTTTATGTTAGGGCGGTTATCTGTTTATCGTGCACTCTTCATTGAAAATCTAGTCGCTCGTTATCCGGATATGTTGGCTCCCTCACTCGTTATCTCCTCCGCTTGTTCACTGAAGAGGCTTCTCAGCATATCAAGCTGTTGTATCTCGTTATGTAGAGACTGCAGCTCACATTTTCGTCTTGCTCTTTGTTCCAATTTCTTTGCTTTCTCATAATCACCTTTCCTGAAGGCAAGCAATGCCTGACAATAGTTGTAGTAAATTTTGCTTCTCTCGGACAATCTCTCGATTTGTCGAGATGAAATACGGCTCAAAACAGTCCCGGCGACATCAACGTCAGATTTTGACACTTCTTTGGCAATACCATGCTGATAATAACCTAAATGAACCAGAGCATTGCGCAATGTCACTTGTACCATGGTAACACTCTTATCAACTGAGACTTTCCCGCAAAAATCGAGTGAACTGTTCAAATGAAACAGAACGAGTTTGCGATCTTCTGTGCTGTTCTTGCTTCTAGATAAGATGATATTTGCTTTCACGTTGTGTATCTCTACAAAATCCTCAAAGCATTCCCCATCTCTTAGCATCTTATCTGCTTCGTCAGCCTCTCTCATAGCTTCGTCGTCGTTTCCCATGTCATGTAAAACGAATGCCATACATATTCTTATCCTTGCATGTGCTAAAAACCTAAAAATTAAAACAAAATTAATCATTCAAGGAAATGACTACGTTTTTGTACGCTGTACGAAATTCTAAAATCTCATTGGTCAATACGAGTGCATTTAATAGCCTATGTTGTGCGATCATCATGCGTTCATTATTCCCCTTGTTAGTTTTTATAAACGATATAATGGTAAATGAAGAGATCAATTTATAATTAGTTTGATACTTAAAGAATGATTTCGGAATAAACTTGAACGACACGTCTTTACATTCATACTGAGACCACGTAATTCAATAATTATAATACTGGATTTTGGTCAACAGCCGCAATTTCTTAACAGAACAACGGGAGTAGTGTCAAGAAGCCTAGAGAAGATTCTTGTTTTCCTTTTTAAACACTTATTATTTATCTTAAACTTCCGAAAACCTTACGACCTCGGACCTTATTTATAGTAGCCGATTACATCATACTTATTTCTGAAACACTATTTTTAGCAGCAAGAACATTCTAGACACTAATTATGACATATCCTGAAAATAACTCAATAGAATGTTCCGGAATATGGAGAAGATTCTAGCTCAGCTTATGCGATAGCGTTATGGTTAATCAATGTTCCATTGATTTCTGGAGACTTCGTTACAGTAGCAAAATTGCTTTACAATAGCCTTTTTGTCTTGCATTTTCCTACAACTTGATAGGTTGCTCTAAAAAATTTCTTGAAATCTGATTGGTTGTTTTGTTTTAGTGTTCCATTCTCATTGGAAACTTATCAGGTTGAAGTTTTTATCTCGATCTGACACCAAGTTCTCGTAACTTATTTACAAAGAAGTGTTTAGCAGCTAAAGGGGAGAATTAACGATCAGATCTTGGGAGATAAAGGGCTAAGTATTAGCTTGGGCTGCTCTAGTGTCACTCTAGCCGTTCAGTTAGTGAAGAGGAGCGAAATTAACGAACGGCGCGTCGGTACTGGGCGGTGGTTTCGCTGTATAACCCTTCCCAGGCCCCCCTCGTTCATGTCACTCCGCCATTTAATTTCGTTCCTCGTTTTGCTAACTGATATATGAGCATAGGTGTGAATTTCTTAAATTTCATGCTTAAACGCACATACCCGTATTCTCTGTTGAAACCGCAAGAGGACTTCAGGCCATCTAGCATCTTCAGCGAGTCTTCCTTTCTTGAGCGCTGGTTGAGCGCGCAAGCTGCTTGGATTTGAGCAAATATCTCTACATCCCTATTGCCGCTAAATCCTTGCAAAAACTTCTCGAGATCTTCCCAGTAAAAATTGAAAGATAATGAATTAGATTTATCTATCAGTCTGATGTACCTTCCCTTGGTGAAAATGTTTAGTTTCCATTTTGAAGGCACTTGATCAATAGAAGTCGTAGCCAATTGTTTGGCGTCGTTCCTTCTGTGGCGTTCTGAACTTAAATTCCTGGTCTCATCCCGTGGAGTTTTCCTTTTGTGCCCAGGTCTCTCTTCAATTTTTTCTTCTAATGTTTTCACAACCCTTTCAAGCGACCGCGAGTGATCATGTTCGTTTTTCAACCATTTTTTGTAGTTTAGAAGTTCGTTCGTGTTGAATTCCCTTTCAGTCAGCATTTGCTGAAGATTTTCAACAATCGGATCAGATTTTGAAAGCAAGCCTTGAACAGCTGTTATTAAAGTCATCACGCTTGTCTTGAATGTGGCGTGAGATATCGATGCTCTTGCAGCGTGCGCCGACATTGCATTTCTAACCCTTCGAATTTGATGTATAGCGTTTAAAATTCTCTTCCCGTAGACTGTGCCTCGAGTGGGACCAAGAGCGTGCGAGTAACTTAGAGCAAAAACTAGTGTGGTTATGTCCCAAGTTTCGATGTTCCCGTTGGACAAATGATTCTTGACATCTCGGTAATCATTACAATACACCGGATCAAAAAGTCGAGAGTGATGCGGTGGCATCTCTTCCGCTAACAGTTGTGATCCACTCGAAGTGTCATTTTGCCATGGAGAGGAAGCATAAATCTTATTCCATTCTTGTATGAACACCTTTCTCAGTGCTGCCGTCGAATAATCATGAATGCATTTTGTGAGCCGAAAAAAGTTTAGATCTTCGCTGCCATAAATCACAGACATCTCATTGAAATTGCCTCTGTCAGCGGATTTCTTCAAAGGAAATGAATTTTAAATCGAAAACGAAAGTGCAAGGTTGAGTGAGTTTTCCGTTCTTGAAAAGGTCTTCCAAAAAGTTATTACACACGTATACGCAATAGAAAATTTTACTTTGGGATGAGCAGACTTCAAATAACATGGTCAAGACCCAAGAATAAAAACAAAATTAAAAGAAAAACACTATCCTTTTCAACTTTTTAGCGTTTTACCTTGCCCGTTCTATAAAAGTACATGCTCATGTGATTGCAATTTTTGTGTGGATTGGTGAACAGATTGTTTTAAAACTTTCCGAAACCTCACGATTATAGACGAAGATAACCCGAAAACCTTGCAATAAACTACAAGGCGTTCTAGGCATAATTCAGTGGAACCTGGGGATGAGAATGTATTCAATTTCCCTGATCGACGATTCAGAAGGTCTTCGCTGTTTTTCCCACACTTGCAATGAAATTAAAGTTCGCCTGCACTGACATTAGTAACTTGGGAACGATACCTGACGTTTGATGATGGACAACTAGAAAAACGCAGCTGTATGATATTTCCCTTTTGAACACATCTTCGCATGTTTGTTAAAACGGCGCGCACACAAGACACTCAGCTAGCGGGTTTCTATAGAAAAGGTAAGCGCTGTAGATTTCGTTTTGTATATATTTTGTCTTGCTATTGTCAACAAGTGATCTTTGAAATGTCCCGCTGCAAGCGTGTATCTATTATCTCGAAAAGAATGAAGAAGGGTATCTCTATCACTGTGTAACGAAAATGCGATTTTGCTCACGCCACAGGAAAACAGTCTTCGAATCTCTCAGACATCATCGGAGGGAATCTTAACAATTGCGTCTGTTATGTAGAGTTCATGGACTCTTGAAATTTTTCAGCAAGTGAAGAGAGGATATTTTGAAATGGGTAAGGACTTATTCTAGAATTCTAGTGGATAAAGCTACTCCTCTTATCGATTTTTACAAGCCAGTGTATTTCGAGTCACTGCTTGAAACTTTCAGTAGAATTCTCTTGCTATGAAATGTCATTTTGTCTTCCGCTTCGCTGGGGAGGTACAATGCAAGTATTGCTTTTTTTTTCTTTAAAGGAGTCTCTCTAGTTGTTTCTTAATTACATAAATGGACCGTAGCCTTGGTCCTCTGTTGTCGCAATATGCAATTTTTAAGTTTCTTTTAAGCGTTTGAGCACGAGTTGTAAATTTCCGTTTCGCTCAGCGGTGCCTCGTCCAACACTAATTGTGTATTTTCATGTTCGTTTGTGGTCTCGCGTACGTTCTGATTTCACAAAAGCCTGAGTTTTATGTTTGTACAATGTGTGACACTCGTGTATAGTTCGTGAACATTTGCGCATTAAATTTAGATCTCGTAGTTCTGTATCCTCGTTACGGCTGGCAGACAAATGAAGGACTTGGTAATATATTTCCGATTGAATTCAAACGGATGACAGAATTCCTTTTACATCGACTACGTTCGATTTTCTAAGGAACTTTACAGGATAATCGTCGAGCCTCGTTTTCTCTTTGCTGTATTCCTGAAAATGACTCTAGCTCCACTGATTTTAAAAACTTAGTAGTGAGCGAAAGTTGTTGGAGACAAGTGTGCAATATTTTTTGTCAGCTGTATACATATCAGAATGTGACCGTGAATGAAATCCTTTAGTGCAAGTTTGTGTCTAATGTTCTGGTTATTTTACGCTCCGCACTTAAGTACTGTAAGGTTATTTTCGTGCTTTCGGCGATAAGTTTTTTAGAGATCGATCGCACACATTTTCAGCGTTTGGTGCGTGGTGGTATGTTAATATTTTATTGTCGAGGTTCTCGTGTGAAGAACGTTCGATCGCACAAAAAACATGCCTCTGGCACCAAATACATTTTGGCCTTTAAACCTAAGTGCACTGTTTTTTCTTAATACACCTAAACCTTTGGATGAGTTGTTTGTCCAAACATCCAAAGGGGATAACCTCTCACTACATTGATTTGTCCCTCCGATTACAGAATTTTTATCATCCGGAGGAGAATTTTGCTTCCATATTTGGGAAAATCGAATGTCATAGGTGAAAATTTAAATTAAAGTTGTCGCTCGCGAACAAATTATAATAATGCGTCATTAGCATGTAAGCGTATTTATGTACGAGGGATTCTGTTTATTGATGTTATTTCCTTTTCAAAAAGACCAAATTATCCCACAAGGACGCATTTTTTTCCGGATTTAGACTCGCCGTTTCTTTAGGTCGCCAACTGTGCTAATGAGATTTCGAGTGAGAAAATCTTGGAGTTTTACCAATCTAACGTGCTGTGATCGCATGACCCAAAGGAAAAATATACTTGACTTATAGGCAGTCTTCCTTGCAGCCGTTGGTCATGCTTTGAATCTTCCACAAAATTTTTTGTTTTTCTCTAAGAAAAATTATTTACTTTGAAACCTGATTCCCCAAAGCAGCATTCATATCAGCGCGCATTAATTTGTATCATGAAATTAAAAATAGCTCGTAATCCCATGGCTTAAACTCTATTGTAGAGTAGAACAAAGAGAAGACTAATTATTCTGTCTGGTTCTCTAAATTTCACTTTTCAATAAATATTACTTTACATTCATATTGCCTAAGGATCAAAACACTCTTCCTTGCCAATAAAATCTACGAGGACTTGACACTTCTTCCCTATGTCAAAATTAACTTGACAAATTGGGTTAAGGTGAAACTTAGCAAACCATTCTTAATAAACCTCTTTAATTAACTTCACATTTTTGATATCTTCATCTTTGAAGATCAACAACATACACTGTAAACAACTCGGCTCACTGCCCCAAAACATCCGTTTTCACTAATTTAATCATTTTTAAAGTAGTAAACCGTCTGCTACTCCTTGACATGTAACTTTTACTCCATCAAATTAGTTAATCACTGCTAAGATAGCTGATCTGTCAAGCTTCATTTAAATGATAATTTACTTTTCCTCAGTGGACTTAATATTACACTGATTGTGAGTAATGTTAGCTTGTCAACATCAATGAGTCAACATACCCTTATTTTAAAGGATTTTAAAAATTTGTGTCTTCCTAAGAGGTGTCAAGATGATACACCTAAGATTCTCTACGTGAATTATTCATTGTAGCCTGCTGGATATTGATGCATGTGTACAGTGCATGTTCCTTGGTCTTCTATTTCACCTTTTGATGCGGTTTCGTTTCCTGCTCAATAATATGGAAATTTTCCAAGGACCAAACTCAAATATAAAGTGCTGTTTCTAGAGAGAAAATTTCTGGTTTCACGTATAAAAATCTCTGGCTTACACTCCAAATGGCAGCTTTAGAAACTCTTTCCTGTGACCAAGTTACATTATCCAGTGAACTCAAGGCTGTTTCCAGTGGGTAAATCTCTGGTTTCACTTATTAAAATCTCTGGCTAGTACTCAAAACATCAACTTTAGAAACTCTCCACTACAGTGACTAAGTTAGATTATCAAGTGAAAACAGTCAATAAAACCAAATTTTTAAGCTTATGGTTTGCTTTGTTTCGCATTTGAAAATCGAAAATCTTGTCAGAGTCACAATTTGTTGACTGTGCGTGGAGATTAGTTTCCAGGAGAAATTTAATACTCAGAATGCAAAGGAATTGAAGGAAAACAGCAGACAGTTTTTGTTATTTTGGGAGATCTTTGTGTGGCTTGGAAAGCCTTTTACAGTATATTTACTTTACAATTTACATGCTTGTAATTGTAAATTCCTCACTCAGTTGCAAAAACCATCCAAATGGGTTTTTTAATTAGATTTATTAAGGACAACTTTTTCATCTGTCATTGGTATTTATGCAAGAAATAAAACATGTTTTTACCATTTCGATTTGTGCAGTGCCCCTCACTTGTTTATCATAAAAAAAGTTTTGTTTAAAATGTAGCCAAAGAAAAGTTGAGTTCTTTATGAGAGTAAATTGGAGTAAATATTCCTTCTGAAAATTAACTTATAGTTTACTTCAACCCTGTTAGTTGAAAACATGTTTAGAATATCAATTTGTTTTCAATATCAAGCCTTGAGGTCAGACAATTTTGTTTTGGCTTAGAGAGTTAGATAGACTTTTTTTTAGATATTTTGGTAGCCAGAGGCTGAATTGGGTATATCTAATTAATGAAATGATAAAGGCTACTTGCAATACTATTAGAAAACTAGTAATACACAAAAAGGCTATAGTTTTATAGATATAGTAGCAAATTATAACTTAATTTAAAAAGATATGTCAGATCCCATTAAATTCCCATTAGCTTTGTTTCCGTTTAAGTTGATTCCAGAAATTAAAGTCTCCATGTTTGTAGTTAAATAATTTAGCCAGTTGTGGAGTGATCAAAAGAAGTTTCTCTATGTTAAAATCAATTATTATTGTGTAGAAACTTACATTGATCATTCCATACAGGATTGCCCATGATGTAAATTTGTCAAATAAAGTTTACTTGAAGTCTTTGGTGCCCATTGACAGTACGCTTAATAAATGTGATTAAGATGGCTGTTAAGTCCAAATGAAATCTGAAAATCTCATTTTACCATTCTATAAACTTTAAGGTACATGTAATTTGTAAGAAGAATTCTGTAATTAATGAAAATTCAGACTGATATAGTTTTCTTTTTATCATTCCCATTACTCAAGGTTCATGAGTAGCCAATGTAGTTGATAAGAGGCAAGATCTGATTGTTAATTCTCCTCTCTAGCTGCTACACATTTACTTGCAAAGTAGTTACAAGAATTTGGTGTTAGATCAAGACAAGAATTTCTATCCGATTAGTTTGAATGTTCTCATTACCTGTTTGCTGGATAATATATGAATATTATAGGGAGAAGTTGCATGTTAATCACTTCTAGGAGTCGGAGATTTAGCTGTTTTTACCAATATGTACACTTTACTCTCTGCACTGTTTTATTTATAAATTTGTTTCCTGTTGTTCTTACAAAGAGAATTTTTTAAATGAGCAGTAGTGATCATTTCCTTTATTCTCATCACTTGTTGGCTGAAGAATGTATGGATGATATAGGGAGAACTAATATGCTATCACTTCTTCTTCTTTAAAGGTTAAGTGCTGAAGAGTTAACTTAATGGTGAAAAAATAAAATGATATTGATTCTTGAAATTATTCACGCAGATGATGATCTGGAAAGTGGATACCTCAGCCCTGGGAGTGAATCCTCCAGATCTCAGACCCACAGAGCAAAAAATGTGAACAACAATATTCACATGATGGAACAGAAAGTTCGCATCAAATTTGAATTTAAAGGTGAAAAGAGGTAAGGATTCATAGAAAATGAGTTACAGTAAACCTTTTCATTTTCACTGTATCAAGATTGGTTTAGGTAAAGTTTGTACTCAACCTAAGTGGTCCACCTGGTTGGTGCTTATTCCAGTCTCCCTAGCATGAAGGGGTACAGAATATTTAAGTCTTCCCCTGTTTGAGATGGTAGTCCATCATAAGGTTAACCCTCTCCCCCCCCCTCCTCAGCATTTGACTAGACTTCCTTAACAGTTCACTGTTACTACCCATTTATACTTCTGGGTGGAGAGAGAAGCCCAGTTAGAGTAAAGTTTCTTACCAAAGAACACAACACATTGACTCAGCCTTGTTATCAATGTTAACTTTTATTTTCTGTTATTAGAATCATTCCAATCGCCAGACCTGTGATTCTATCTGAGTTACTTTCAAAAGTCAAGACAGCGTATGGTCAGGATCTGTCGATGAACTATGTCAGCAATGAGGTGTGTTTTTGTTCTCTTTTGTTATAAGTGAAAGGTACCCCAGTTAGGTTAACAGGTTTTTAATTTGGTTGAAATATTCTACAAGAACCTTCTTTAGTCGAAACATTATTAGCTGTAGCTCCAAATTCCAAATTTTACCTTGAAGCAGTAAACTTAGACACTGCTTTGTGAACAAACTTCTGCTAAATTCGGATTAAGTTATTACATCAGTATCAGTTTTCTCCATACTTTTCTCTAAACATTCTTTTAATACTGACAAGGAGAATTCATTAAACAATCATAGCTTCTTAACTTGGGGATCTCATCCCTTATTCTCATGATATTAATGAAAGATTCAGCAGTAGTACTGTGAGGAGAAATTAGATGTAGATGCTGGTTACTCTCAGGGGTTTAACCCTTTAACTCTTAGATCAAATTTGTTATTCTCCTTACTGTCAACCATACAATTCTTATAATGTTATTTCAAAGAATTTAGTATTGGATCAACTACTGTATTTACCCGTGTATAATACGCACTTTTTTTCTATAAAAATAATCATGAAAATCGCGGTTCGTATTATACACGGTTTCTATTGTTTTTCAAGCACGTCCTAATTTTCATACGTTAAAAACACAACAAAGAAAGTAACAAAAGCCTAATAGTAATTGGTCTTTATTAGCTTGAGTTAAATAATCTACCGATGAAACATTTTTCAATTTCGATCCATAAATAAATTTAGTAGAGTATTTAAGAAACAGCTGACGAGATAAACATTACGATCGAAGCGTATTACTGTAATCACAAGCGATAAGAAATTCGAAATGGTAACGAAACTTACCACTGCGAAATGTCAGTTGTAGGAAGAATTAACGTTTTTTTTTTTTTTCTGTGAAAACTTTTTTTATGAAAAATTTGGTCAAAAATTGGGTGCGTATTACACATGGGCGCGTATTATACACGGGTAAATACGGTAATTATCCCCTAATTAATATTTTTCTTCATTCTTATCACTTTTCTGGTTGATATTGTATTGGTATTGTAAGGAGAAATTCTGTCTTTGTCACTCGTGGGAGTTAAAGGGTTAAAAGGTTGACCCTCATTATTTTTCTTCTAGAATGCAATTCCTCTTGTAAGCCAGTCTGATCTTGACAAAGCAATTGAAATCTTGGACAGAAGCCAGCACCTCACCAGCCTTAGAATACTCTTGTCACTACCTAATGGCATCAGTGACTACACCAGTCACAAATCTAATGTGCCAAATGCATCAGTGATGCCTCCAAGCAACCCAAAGGTTGGATCTCTCTTTGGCAAACCTTTCTATGTAAGTGAGAGTTAAGAAATCCCCTGTCACAAATTGTTTTGGTTTTAATGTTTTTTCTCATCAATTGTCCTTTCAATGCAAGGATTGTTGCTACATGTAAGTTACCACAGTTATGGCCATGTTATCATTGTGAAATTAGCTTTGCAATCATAGGATAAGTTGGTTTTTTCAATGTGGTTGAAAATATAAACTGGCCACCCTGGCAGACAGTTTCTAAAGCTGATGTTTTCAGCATCAGCCTTTCACCAGGAGGATTGTGGGAAGGATAATACAAGAAACATCAGCTGCACCGCAGTTTCTTTTAATTAGGAACTTGCCTCCTTTTTTCCCAATTATAGATCACTGAAAGAGTCGAAAATTTTGACAAAAAGCTTAGAAAGTTGCAGAATTTAAAATAGTTGGCAAGACCCTACTATGTGTATAACTGACAATCTTTTGTAACGAGTAATTTTGTTATTTCTCTTAAATGAATAGAAAAAAAGACAACCAAGAAGTTATGGACTTGGAATCAGGTAACCTGCCTTACATTTTGTGTAGCCTTTTGTTCTTCTAATATTTACTCAAATACTCACTCACAATATTTAGTTCCTGATTAATGAGGATTTAAGGCATCTCTCCAGGTCTCAGTCAACCCCTGATGAGATCGCTTACATGGCAGTGGATCCACCCAACACACCAAGTTTATCAAGATACATCAATGTGCAATACATGTCATCCAGTAATATCAACACCAGAGGCCGAAACTCTCCCCCTCCAGGATTCCATCATGATGAATTCCCAGCTCAGCCTTTCCATATGGTCAGGGTAAGTTGTGATTGAGTGTTGATTGACAAAAAAATCAGGATTCAAGTCATCTGCAAGCTCTTTAGGGAATGGATCAGTCTACTTTATTTTCTTTGAAGTTTAAGCCTTAAACTCCACTTTGACACATACTTAAAAACTCAACCAAGAATCAACCTTTTTTCCTCATACATCTCACCATTAACCACCCTTAAGATCTCATTGGTAATTCTCCTTACCATCTGATATGCAGTTCTTTTGATGTTAGTTTGGAGAATCTGGTGTTGAATCAACTTACAATCCCCTAGTTGATATGTTTCTTTATTCTTGTTATTTGATTGTATGCTCGATATTGTATTAATATTCTGGGGAAAATTCCATCTTGGTCACTCACAGAAGTTTTAAGGGTTAATACATTTTTCTTGGTTCTATTACAGGGTGAAGGTGAATTTATACCAGAAAGCCAAGATCATGTGGTATGCTTCATAATCAATCTTGAAAATTATATGTTCTACTAAATATTTTCATCTTTTATGTGACTAAGACTAAGACTAAGAGGGAAAAAAAATATATCTTGTTAATAGTTATAAAAATTCGGATCATTATATCAGTATCTAAGCAATGGCCCACCTACCCTTCCCCTAACCCAACATTCACCCTAACTTGTTATCAATTGACTGTTGTTGGGTCAGGGGAGGGGTAGGTGGGCAATTGCCTAGATACTGATATTGATCCAAAAATTCTGATTACCCCTTTCTCTCCCCCCCCCCCCCGAAATTTTCAGCCTGAAAGGTGGTGTTAATAGGTGGCAGACAAAGGAAAATTTTCAAATTGTTTTACATGGTGGCAAAGGGCTAGCTGAAATTCAAAAGTTTTCATGCTCTGTTCTAAAGGCCAGAAGGTATTTATCAGAAAACAAATGTGATCCTGTAGTTTTTTCAAAAATTGTTGTAGGAATATGCAATTTTTTTGCGGTAGTTATTTTCGTTCTTAATCTTACCAGACTTTTCTGGAAAATTTAGTTGTGAGTATGGATTTAATTTTCCTCCTTTATCTTCAGGTGGTTCCCAGATTTCATAGACGATTGAATATGTGGTACGATCCGCTATCACACAGTCAGGTAATTAATGAACACAATCGCAAAATGTTTGTAGTTACTCATGGTAGTGAACTGTATATCTACTGTAGTTGTCTATTCCAATAGCATGTCTCTCTATGTGATTGGTTGTTAGTAACAAAGATTATAAAATTACAACGGCATACTGTTAGCCCTCATCAGGTGATGAGGTATTCTGCTTCACATGCCATTTCTTTGTTCCGATCTACTACTGAACAGAAGCAAGGGAAAGATGGAATCCATTTGTTAATTAGATCCATTACATTGCGTGCTCGTGAACTTACTGCTTGATAAAAAATTTGGAAACTGCATTGGAAATTTTCATCTTCTACTCTAACAGTAATCCTTGTTATTGATTTTTTTTTCAGGCCTTATTCTCACTATTGCTAAAGTAGTGTTCATTACTGGGAAGATTGCTTTTTGTATTCATTTCTCTATTGGTAGTTCGTGTATATGATTTTCTTAGACTTACAGTCATTTATTCATCACTTCATGGGTTTTTTTGGAACCAACATAATGACCAGCTCCTGGTTGGCTTGTTAGCTCAGTATTAGAGCATTGTACCCACAGGTCACTGCTGTTTAAGTAGTGTTCATTACAGCGAAGATCTCTTCCATTTTCAGTAATCCTTATTACTTGCCTTGTTTCTAGGTAAGAGTTGTTTCCAGTCCAAGCTCTGAAGGTTCTTGGAGAGGATCATCCTTTTCTGTGGACAGGTAATGTAGATATCAATATCATTTCTGAAGTGATTACTGGTCACCATTGGTAGTGAAAGGCTAGATGAAGTACTTTTTCTGACGAATTTTCAACTGTGTCCAGAGAAGGACACAAATGAATGTTAAAATTACAATTTATTTTTCAGTGGAGGAGAAATGCAATCATTTTACAACTCTACAAGATCAGCATCAAACAGCTCACTGGTGGTGGCTAGTGGAATGTTTTCCTCAGGTAGAGTTTCTTTTAAGGAGAAATACTCTGTTTTTTTCTTTTTTCCTCAATCCATTACACCCCTACATCAGTATGCAGATTCTCTATACATCTCCTAAGGTGATGACAAGGAAATATATTTTGACCACTCAAGAGCTTCTTTAGTTGGTGATCATTTCCTTTATTCTTGTGACCATATTGTTTGATTCAGGGGTGATATTGTAAGGAGAAATTAGATGCTGGTCACTGATAGGGTTCAAAGTGTTGAATATGCGTTTACTTTGGGTAATAGTAGTGTCCTATTGTCCAAACTTCACAAGGACTCAAACTCAAACGTGGACTCAAAATTATTTCCGGGATTTTTGTTTGAAGAGTTATTCTTTTGCCTCTGATCACAGATCTTTTTTTAATTGAGATGTTTCAATTTTACACAAACTGAATCTATACCGGTTTTTTAATCTGCAGAAGAAGATATAACCGACTGTAAAGCTCATACGTACCCGAGAAGGAGAAGTCACACGATTGGAGGACCAGATGTGGACTATAATGACGGTATGACACAGAAGTAAAACGATCAATAAACTTTCGTCTTCAACTCCTTCTCATTGAGCAATTTTCAGCAGTGTCCAAAGTGATGCGAGACTGTATTGGTTTGCTTTACTTTGCTCTCTGATTGGTTCAGAAATCTGGCGCCATTCTATCAACCAATCAGATGCAAAACTAAGGCTAATCACGTCTCGGTCGCCCGCGTTTTCCCGCGCTTTAAGCAGTATTCTTGTTTTTACTTTGAGTTCTCATTGGCTCTTAGAGGTGTCTTCCTTCCTTTCTTGTGATTGGCTGTTGTGATTTTTTTGATTGACGCTCGATCGAAAAGTACTAAATACAGGTCAATGTGTTTTCCTCTAAACAAAGTTTTTGATATCCTTTAGCCATTTCCTGAAATTTTTTTGACAACATGAATGAGTTTAATTTGGCAGAAAGGTCATAAAAATCCAAGACGAGAGAGACTAGCTTGGGTGAAATGTGAAAGTGGTTTTTTTTTTTTTTTTTTCATCCTTGGTTTGAATGTCTTGTGTTATCAAACCACAACATAGTCAGGTTTCTGTGAGCGAGCATGTAAGTTGATCTCTTTCTTTTTTATCCTTTTTCAGGAAGCCAAAGATACAATGGTACACAGAATTCTCGCAAACCAATCCCGCTGTCGATGAGAATAGACCAGCAAATTAGTCCTGCCAGCAGCAGTAGTAGCAGTAGTGGTTTGATCGCTGACATCGATATAAACACAAAAAGACCTGGAAGAGAGTCTGAGCTCGAAGTCGCCGTGCAGAAGCTTAAAGACATGTCAATAACAGAAACAAAAGGTAAAAAGAATTGAGCAACTTTATCTGCGAATGCATTGGTTTTGCTTTTCATTCGCTCTGTGATTGGTGCAGAAAACTCTCACCACACTTTCAACCAATCAAAAGTAAAATAAAACCAACCGCGACTTGGTCACTCGCGTTTTCCCGCGCTTTCTGTAGTTTGCTCCTTTTTACTTTGAATTCTTATTGGCTACTTGTGATATTTACCTTTGTTCTGATTGGCTGCTGTGATTACTTTGGGTTTGGTTGTACGGCAGCCAATCAAAATGCGGTTTAGTATTTGTTCGGTTTTCCTAGCAGCAAACCACTACTCACTTATACTTCTGGGTGGAGTATAAGCGACACTTTGCAAGTACAGTGTTTACTCCCAAATAGAAACTCTGGAGAAGGCTTGAAGCCCAGAGTTCTAATCATTAGGAAAACGCCTGTTGCTGTGCCACACAAATACTACTTTAATCTTATTACAAATCAACATGATATTTAAGATATGCGAAGGAGTATGATATAGTGTGGCTCCACTTTATTTAAAGGCCTAGAGACTTCAAAGTCAAGTTTTGGGATCATTACGTTGTTTTACTTCTGACAATTAATTCTGTGATGGACAATTTTTCCCTCAGTGCTTGAGGTACCTCGAAACTGGACGAAAGGGAAGCTTCTTGGAGCAGGAGCGTTTGGTCAGGTAAGATTTGATACATTTATTTTGGTTACTTCTTGATCTTCTCAGACCTTTTTCACATTGTAAAGCAACATTACTTACAGGACAAACGTTACTTACGCTGCGTACATTTCTTCCAACATTAATAATACTTGCACTACAATGCTTAAAAAAACTAACTTTATATACATGAAGCTAGCGTTAACTTCCAACGTAACATTTTTCAAGGTCTAAATCTCTTACACTGCTGACATTACTTACAATACTGACATTGCTACATCTTTCCTCAGTATATTAAGTGCCCCCTTTTTTACTTACTTTTTTCATTTGATATCAACACCTCTGGTTCCATATTACGGCTCTGTTTACTACTATGCATGCGAAAAACACATTTGCCTGGATTTCATGTTGCTAGTGATATTACTAGATTTCATGCATTAACAAACTAAAGTATATGATTCAGGCAATGAACAGCGAAGACCTTTTCCCTTGGGGTGTAAGCGTCTTTGTTTGGACGAAGAATTCCTGTCATGATTTTACTAGTTGTAGGTAAATTGTCATTAATTTGAGTTGTTTCTTCTTGTATAGGTATACATGTGTCATGACCATGATACAGGGAGCGAATTAGCCGTCAAACAAGTTGAAGTTGGGCTCCTCAACACTGCGACCCAAAAGGTTTGTCATCAACTTCCAGCAACGTGGGAAGTGACCAAAATAGCATTTTTTCCTTACAATATCGATACAATATCAAGCATACAAGAGATGAGAGTCGAAAAAAAATGTCTTAGGGGATTATTAGTTGATCCAATACCGAATTATCCGGCGAAGTAACATCATAAAAATTGTATGGCACACAGTAAGGAAAATTACTAATGAGATCTTGGCCGCAATAGGGTTAAACCAGGAGAGCATTGAAAGAGAAGCTTGATCTATAAACCACGAAATTTTATCCCTACTATTTAAAAGTATGGATAAATATTTTACGGCGTTTCACGTCTTGAGTTCTCTTCAAGTCTCTTAATCGTTCGAAAATTGTCTCCAAATTTGGTAAAAGTTTGGCTGTGGACGCCGCCATTTTGTAAAGCACTCAGTAGCCTGGTCGTAAGATTGGTGTTAAAGCTTTATGGTTCTTTGGTTTTCTTCAGGAAGTGAAAGCTCTCGAAGCAGAGATCGATCTTTTAAAGAATCTCAGACACGACAGAATAGTGTTATACTATGGGACACAACAGACAGATCTGCATGTCTACATATTTATGGAATACATGCCTGGGGTGAGAATTGCCAGATCAATGTCAGTATCTGAAAAACTACGCATCTACTCCTCCCCTAACCCAACAAGAGTCAACGGATAACAAGTTAGGGTTAACGTTGGGTTAGGGGTGGCGTAGGTGCACAGTTTGGATACTAGTCCAAATTTCCTAATTAAAATTAACTTAAAAGTATAACTTGTATTCATCTGTTGTCTTCTTTAACTGTTCTGACCGTTTCGTATCCTTGCCAGCTCAGCATTCAATGCGTTCCTTTTAAATCTTTATGCGGTTCTAAGCCGTCATTTTTCTGATTAAGTGTATTCCAGGATTCGTTTCAAATGATTTTATAAGATTAAAGCTAAAGTGGTCATATGGTAACATTATCCAATCAAAACAAAGGGTAACATCAATAGAAGCCAATGAGAACTTAAACTGAATAAAGGCAAATGGCCGATAGCGCGGGAAAACGCGGTTGAAACGCGGTTGGTTTCAGTTTTACGTCTCTCTGGTTAAGAGGGGCTGGTATAATTTGAAGACCAATAGCAGACCGAAAAGAAGGCCTATGCAATTCAGGAGCTCCTTCGACACCCAGTCTAGTTGTGTAAAACTCGTTTACGCGCCGAGTGTTTCTAATGCAAAACTTGTGTGTTGCTAACCATTCTGTTGTTCCTCTTCTGGAAACTAATGCATACTTTTTTTAATACATTCCACAGTCATCGGTACACGACCATATCAAACAACATGGTGCTCTCAATGAGAGTTTAACGAGAAAATATACAAGACAAATTCTAGAAGGAGTGTCTTTCCTTCACGCGACTCTAATTGTACACAGAGATATCAAAGGTAAACTGAATGAGATTACTACACCCTAGAGAAACAGTCTATTGAGTGCTATGATACAGAGCTGATTGCACATATATCCTTGTTGCATAGATCGAAATTCAAACAGCAATGGATCTGGAGATGTTTTAATGTGTTTTTTTAACTCATTGCTCGCCTTTTCTCTGACGAAGCCTTTGTGTGGCCTAAGCCCTAGGCATTAATTTTTTAAGGAGGGCCTAAGGGGTCTGGCACTAGAAAGCCGATATACCTGATACTTCTCTGGGCTACAGACAAACCTTGAGATGTCAAAACTTTAAATTCTATAGCTTAAATTTGTCAGGAGTTGTTGTCATAACGAAAAAGGCGCGAAGATCGATAAAATTTATACCCGTATTGAAATATGAAAATACCGCACATGAGTATAAAAGAGGCCTGATACTTGACTAAGCAAAACTGGCTGAGGATAGCAACAGAAATAGGTCTTTTGGAGATATTAAGAAACTAATTACGATTATCATATAATCTACTTATTCAGTTTTTTTGTTCTCTACAATTAAGGTGCAAACATCCTTAGAGATCTTCGTGGTAATGTGAAATTAGCCGATTTTGGAGCGTCCAAGAGATTACAGGTAACTGTACTCAATCACTGAACCTTGTTCTTAAGTGAAGAAGAAGACTTAAAATGTGCTTTGTTACTCTGAACGTTTCTGATCCTTGAAATTTTCAATTTAGGTCTTGTTAAGATGTTTTTTGCTCTTTTGTATTAAAGCCACGGACCAGTAATTTTATGTGGTACTACTGCCTTGTCTTAACACCTTCATCTTTCAATATCGCAGACAATTCGAAGTAAAACTGGTTTTCGATCAGTTCATGGCACTCCATACTGGATGGCACCAGAGGTGATAAACGGGGAAGGCTACGGGCGCAAGGCTGACATCTGGTGAGGAACCGGTCATGTTTTTAAAATATATGTCAAAAGCCGAGTTATATTAAGTTTTAACAACTTTGTAGAGGGCGTTAAGGAGAATTTTGATTGTGAATTTGCTTTGTCTCCAGTGTAGATATGGTATGATGTCTGGTGAAGCACAATTTTAGTTGTGAAACGAAATTCTCCTTAATCGAATGATGTACTACTTGTACAACTTTCTGGAGGGCTTTGAGGAGAATTTTGATTGTGAATTTAATTTGTCTCGTGTAAATGTGGTATGATATCTGGTGAAGCACAAGCTCAGTTGTGAAACTAAATTCTCCTTAGTTGAATAATGTAATACTTGTTCAACTTTATAGAGGGCGTTAAGGAGAATTTTGACTGTGAATTTGCTTTGTCTCCAGTGTAGATTTGGTATGATATCTGGTACAGCACGAGTTCAGTTGTGAAACTTAATTCTCAAAAGTCTAATGATGTAATACTTAACAGCTTTATTGAAGGCGTTAAGGAGAAATTTGATTGCGAACTTGCTTCGTCTCTTGTATAGGAGTCTTGGATGCACGGTGGTAGAGATGCTGACGACGAAGCCTCCATGGGCGGAGTTCGAACCAATGGCGGCCCTGTTTAAGATTGCAACGCAGCCTACAGAGCCTTCGCTGCCGCACGATCTGTGTGAGGACGCCAGGGAGTTTATTCAGTCCACTCTGACAAAGTGAGTACCTAGATACGGACTTTCCTGAAAAGTGTTGTGTTTGTTGGTAGGATGGGGGCGGCAGAGGAAGATCGTTTGTTAGCGTAGATTCACAGGTACATTTTCTAGGTGGCAATTTTGGCTCTGATGATACGATGAGCCTGCGATACTTCCAAAGATGTTGCTAGGCATCATGCTGGTTTTGGTGAGATATTCTGCTTTATCTAGCTTGCTTTGTCTTGGAAACTGTGACCGTTTCAATTAACCAAATTCAAGAGAAGACACTAACCCTCCTCAGAAGAATGATAACTGTAGCTTGTTATATCGTAACAGGAAGTGTTGGTTGGTAGCAGCAACAGCACTCTTAGAGAGTAACAGAGCAGAATCGGCTTTACAATAGTATTGCCAAGGAAAATCATAAAAACGGAAAAGTTGAAATTACACTACGTAGTTGTTGAAAAAATTAGCAGCATCAAGGAAACACAGACGAAGCAACAGTCCTATATGCCGCAGTATTAGCTATGGAAGCATCAGCATTAGTGTCAGAAGTCAGTAGTAGCAGTAGTCTCTAAAGATGGCGTTAGCGGTTGTAGCTAGAGATTATTGCAAAGAGTGAGCAAGGATGCCGGTGACCATAGCCATAGGAAGTAGTTGCTTGGGACGAGAGAACGCAACTTTAGAAAGCCTTGCCAGGCAATATCAAGGTTGATAGCCACGGCTTCGGTAGAAGCGGTGATAGCTTTAGATGCTGGAGGGTGTGGTAATAATGGAATTGGGAGAAGATGAATCAAGAACACTTGCCGCAGTGAGATACGTAGGTAGACTAGGCAGGCATTGTTTCGGGGGTAGTCCATGTAGTGATAGATGCGTTACTTGTTGTAGATGCAAAAGAAGAGATAGTTGTTGATTAAGGAGATCAGGAAAAGAAATATTTACGATAGTTACGGCATGGCTGGCTATCCCAGGTTTTGGCAAGCCTAGTGGTGGTAAGTTCAGCGTCATGTTCAGTAGGAAGTGGTGGCACTGGAGTTAGGAGAAGCAGGAACTACATGCGGTAGTGAGAGCGGAAGTCGAAGGAGAGATCAGGTAGTAGTTCATAGTAGTAGCATCTCTGTCAGTTGCTGTTAGTGTTAGCAGTGGATGAAGATTTGTTACAGAAGCTTCATCAGGTTTCGCCTTTTTGTCAACTATGGTTAAGTAATCTCGCTGCTTCATAGGAACTCTTGGCAAAGGCCTTCGGCTGACGAACTGCTGAACTTCACCTTCGTTGTAAACTCCGCAGTAACGACATGTTTATGACGATCGAAAAGAGCGAGCGATGTCTATGACGAGGTATCCTTGTAAGTCAAGGACTTTCTGTCGTTTGAAAAGAGTGGGTGATGAACTTCATCACGACTTTGCAGTCAATCCTTAGGAATATCATCAAAGTATACTTTACAACAAAATTGCCAATTAAAAACGTTGAGCTAAAGGTCATTTGATGCGGGCAAGCTAAGGATCTGTGATACGAAGGCATTATCATCCCGATGGAATAATCAAGGGAAGTTTCAAGCATCAAGAAGAGAAATTCAAAATACAAAGTGAGAAGCAAACTGAACTAGAACGCATTGACGTTGATTTCAACTACGAGCGAGAGTTGAAGAATTTTTCACAGTAGTATTAATTATACATTTTACAAGCGATGAAATTTTTGCCGATAATTCTTGTCGTTAGACGTGGAGGCTAAAAAAACATCCTTAACAGGAGAGGCTGTGGTATAGAGTATAAAAGTTTTAAAGCCAATATTTTTTAGATTTACTCCTCTACGAAGAAGACGAGAAAATATTTACATATGATTGTACTCTAATTGTTTATAAATATGTGATTCTTTGCTTCTTCGTGCCATTCAAAGCCGACACCGACTTTTCACGAAATTGTACTGAAGATTGCACGAGTCGTGGACTTTTAAGCTTGCTCGTGATAACTACAAACATTCTGGCAACAGGAGTGATATTTTCAGTTCTTTGTAGAGCTATGTTGGAATTATGTATGTACCAAGAGAGTATTAAGCTAAGAGGCTGGCTTCCTTGCGATGAACATAGAGTTAAAGGAATCCCTTTCAATGTATTTTCCGACCTATTTTCTGTGGTCTCTTGAGAATAGTGTCACAATTACCAGACATGTAACTTGAATCTCTTATTGGAGAACAACTATATTCAGCATTGGATGTCCAAGTGCGGAAATATCGCGACACGAAATTGGTTGTTTTCTTAGATCCTCCAAGGATATCTGAAATTAGTAGTGATTTCAAAATAGTTCACATGTTCTTTTTTTCGTGCTTGGCAAGCGTGAATCTGACTTCAAGTTGTCCTCCACTTTTCACCGGTTACATGATTGGCGCGCTCTCAATTGCCACATGCTTCTTGCACTTGACTCAGGTTTTGTCAGTTTAATTTATTTTTTCCCGCTCTTTTCTTTTCGCTTGGTACATATTTGGCGCGCCTGCCAAAAATTTTTGCGCGCTTGATGCTGATTGGTCCCACTGGTCCATGTTTCCGTTGCGTGTGGGTTTCTGGGTTTGTGGGTTTGAGTTTGACAATTGTGATACTAGTGTCAATGAGACCAAAAGAGATTTAAGTCAACCGGAGATCTTAAATTGGTTACTCTGAAATTATTTTAAAGAAGCGTGTACATGAAGCCTAAGATATTGAGTTTTTTTACGATATGTAAATAATTAAGCTTGTCAATAGAGGCGTTCTGTTTTTTCGAATTTTGTTCGTTCTGAACAAGTGATATTTTATATGACAGCTTGCTTCAATAAGTCATACAATGAAAATTTATATTGTATAATACTGCTGTAGATAAGGCATAGGTTGTAGATAGGTTTCATCGATAAAAGATCAATTTATGGCTTTCTTAGTTCTCCAGCTACAAAGCCCAAATTCAAATAATTAATATTTTCATTGACAATTCATCGCTTCCCATAATAAACTGTCGAATGTGTGGCATGAATGTAAATGAAATCAGTAGTTCTTGTTTAAAGATCGCCACCATGGTTTCATCCAAATAGCTAAACCTTGGAACCACACCTTGCAGCAGAACAAGAATTGTTATCACTTTGTCGGGCATTGTAGCGCATTTTGCGTGCTAAAATGTACTTTAGCCCGCTCGCACGCTCGCGTGATTGTTCAAAATTTTTTTGGTCATTTTTTTAAAGTTTTTATTTTCTTAATGCCTTCCAAAGTGATTATAATAGTAAGACGGTGTGTGTTCTTGGATACTGATATGTTTTGGGCTCTTCTCAGATCATTTTAACCCTCGCTCCGGCTCCGGCTAAAATGACTCGGTGTCGGGCTGCATGCTGTTTTAATAACACACGGAAGTTCTGTTCATTGGCTTCTAGACATAAGGGTTTCTTCCACGCACTTTTAAACGAGAACTACTTTGTACATCGTGATACACAATACCACTTAACAGTACTACTTCATTTTAATGGTCACAGGGGTATCTTTCACAGACATAAATCATGAACATTAAAGGGTGATTTTTGATAAGTGTCGTTAAAACAAAACCAAAGTAATTACAATTAGAAGAAAGGAAGACATCTTGAAGGGCCAATGAGAACTCAAAGTAAAAACAAGCAAACCGTCTGAAGCGCGGGAAAACGCGTGTGACCATGTCGAGGTTGGTGTTGGTTTTGCATCTGATTGGTTGGGAGAATGGCGCCAGTTTTCTGGACCAATTACAAAGGAAAGTCTAGCAAAACCAATGCAATTCCCGATTATTGTCAACGCCCAGTTGACAATTGCTCCAACAAACAGCACCACTTAGAGCTACTTCGTGTTAGTTTAATTTATACGTAAATATTCACCTCATTCGGTGGCTCGTCATTCAAAATGGACTCTGGAGCCTATGTAAATTGTTTAAGTGACTCCTGATCTTACAATGTAAAGTAATTCCAACAGCTGTCGACAAATTTGTTTTGGCAAACAGCTTGAGACAGTGAAATAGATTGTTATATTTGAAAAAAAACGACGAAAAAACAAGGAATAAAGTATTGCAATATTAGTGCATTGTGTGAAATAAGAGGATTCGTTCAGATTCTAAGATGAGTAGTGTACTGAGTAGTGAACAATGGAGAGTGATTTCTTTGTATACCTCCTCTTTGGTACTGTATGTAACTCCCCGAGTTGGAAAATTTCAGCTCCACTTCACAACAGATAGATGACATTGTATGAGCCATTGGGCTTATAATTTGCGTGTTTCGGCCGAACGCCAGAAGACATACAATGAATGAAGAAAGCCATAGGTAACAAGCCCTTTATGATGAACAATATCACTCGAAAGAGAGAGAGGAAAAAAACAGAAATTGCTATCTTCGTTTGCAATATCACTCTACTCTACCTAGTAACCGCCAATTACAACATCATAACAAAACAGAGAACAACAGCTGGGCAACCAGTTACAAAACAAAGTGGTAGGAATGTTGGTCGAAAAAAAAACAACTGCTGAAAAACAAGGAAAAAGGACAGGAAATCTGGGTGGCAACCAGGGACAAGCTCTTTTAGACCATCTTACGAGGCCATATATTAAATAACATTCAAAAAAGAAAAGATTACAATGAGCGGTGTCGGCTTTAATTGCTCATTTGCAATCTCAAGATGAAATATCCGTACAACATTACCCATCATTCAACCCACGAAGATGCCGGCGCCTAGGGCCTTTTTGTTCTCGTGCCGCAGAAGCATTTAATTTCCGGCTAATCCGTAAGCATTCGAGGTCCGGAAATTCCATTCTTCATCATTATTTGTCCCCCACTTGAGACAAAATTGTTTTTCGTACCCAGATCTTTGACTTCTTGATCTTTTGTTATTTTCCCTGTTCCCCAAACCACCCCTCCCTTGACGTAAGTTGACGCTTCAACGTCTGCGAAAGTATCACGCACAATTACGACAATTTGTTTAAAACTCAAAAGCCAATAAACTCTTGGAGCTATTATTAAACATGACCATTTAAGCCTGAATGTGAAAGATTATTGGGTACTAATTGGCGACTTTCGAAACTGAACGGTTTTAGCGAAACTAGATTAACAATTTCTCTACAGCTACCGAGCTGAGGAAGGGAGTTTAACTAAAAGCTGTTTTAATTTGAATATTCGACGAATGGAACAGGATATCTCCAAAGATAGCAGGGAACGGCCTTTTCGAAAAAGGCTGGGTGGTGATTTTTTTGACGTGCCACACGTAAAGGTAAGATTTGTTTTCATTGAGGGAAACGACCTTACATGCTCTCATCATAGCGACTCCGATTAAAATTTTTCCAAGGAAAAATAACCTTTGCGACAAGGATTGCATTCTCAAAGCAGAAAATATCACGTCAAGCAATTAGATAATCGGAGAGAAGGCGGTTTAAATTTTTGCAATTTAGAGATATTTATGTAACAGCGGGTATAAGATATACCTTCGACAATAAAAACATAATATTTTTGTCGAATTTAAAATGGCATTTTCTCAGCTGAAACATCAGCCGGATGAACGAAACTTTGTAAGATTGCCAATCCAGGGTGCTTATTAGGGAATACTCATGAATTTCCTGTGCTATTTTGGCGGTTTTACACTGTATTCATGATGTTATATCATTCTTCGTTGGGCCGTGAACATTCGCGGCATATGGGATCGGCCAGGTGCCCGGGTTTAAAAACTAGAGAAAGAATCTGCTTTAAATTCGCTCTTTGCTCGAAAAAGCTGTCTCAGAAAAACGATGCAGGCAACAAGTTACTCTTAAGGCAAGGCTCGACATTTACATTCCTTTTATAAGACGCTACAAGCGATATTACTATTCAGTGTTCGATAGCAGAAAATTGCTTAAATGACATTAACTGAGGAGATTCCTGAACGCATTGCGCTCCTATGTTGTCTAATTGATCTTATCTATGTGCAAAACACTTATCAATACACTGATGAAGAAATCTATACCCACAAAAACTACGGGTAGGTCACAAGCTATGAGAATAGCCTTGCATGAAAAATTTCGCAGACGCACGCATATGGAATTCAAGACTCTTATGTTTGAGACGATCGTGCAATACCGTGCTACAAATAGATATGAGAGCCCTTAAACCAAATTTTACTTTCATTCAACACCGGAAGATCTGTCCTTCACTATGGATCGAGGCGAAGCAATGAGGGAAGGGGAGAGGAGGAGGAGGAGGGGTTCAGCCTCTCCTCGAACGATAATTGTGGGGGCAAAGCTTTCCCTTCCCCGCCAAGACTTTTCAGAACGAAAGTTATCGCAATTGAAGCATGAACTGGCCTATAACAATATTTAGTCTCGCGCGAGTGATCGTATCAAATATCACTACAAGACCCTTTTTGGACAACGACATGCTTATGCACCGTCCCAAAATATATGACGAACATCCGGGCTCCGGTTGACCGAAGGATGAATAACGCTATCAATTAGATAAATCTCTATCCGGTGAAAACCGCATTAAGTTAATATTAATATTAATATTATTATTATTATTATTATTATTATTATTTTATTTTTTAACGCTCATCCACTGGAAAACAATTAATCTGTTGGATAGCGTTACCCACTCTTTGAATAACTGGTCCCTTGTTACCATTAATACTGCGAAGAGCTTTGCTTGTAACAACGAATTAGGTAAAATACATTTTTAGGAAAGCTGAAGCAGCATGACCCCCCACCCCTACCCTCGGCTTTTCAAACTGCCCTGCCGTCTACAAAGGGCTCAACACGAGATACCATTGCCTCAAAATTGTTGCTCCAAATTAAATTTAGGTAAAAAGTCGTACGTATTCGCGATTTCATAAAACACTTTCATGTGAGTTTCATAGTATTAGGACGAGCTTTTAGATCCTGTTTTCATATTTCTTATGCTACAATAATTTTCATTTTAGTTTTTTGATAGTCCGGGAATGCTCTGTTTCTGTTCTCTGATGCTTTATGATTGGTCTAAAAAACACGTGCCATTCTCTCAACCAATCAGATGTTAAAACTGAAATCGGTCGCAGCTTAGTCCTGATGCAGCAATTTACTGAACTATACTTTAAGTTTTCACTCCTTATAATAGATTCTTTGTTCTGATTGAACGTTGTTTTACCTTGGGTTTCGTCTGCGACACTATAGAATGCGCTGTATTCATATCACATATCAGTTATTTCCTTGGACATCATGTTTGTGGTTGTTCCTCGATCCCCCCCTTGTACCCAAGTGGGTGACTGGCATCCAGTTCTTCACGGGACCCGCCCCAAGCCTCTTTCGTTTATTATCGCGCTTGGCTTTCGGGACAGGCTAAATTCTCCGAACTGTATCACTACTGAATCAAGCGTTAAGATCACGAGGATGAAGGAAATCAACAACTGTGAAGAAGCTCTTGATTGATAAACAAATTCTATTGTCAGTACTACAGGAAATGTATAGAGAACAGTATTTGTGAATATACATACTGATGTTAGGATTGAAAAGTACTTAGCTTCTCACAATGTGAAGGCACCGTATATATCTCCACATTAATGTCATTAGTACAAGAAATACTCTGTACTGCAATGATTGTCTAAACCAAAAAGAGTTCTCATGATATCAAACTCATGAATGCATCAGAAAGTTTCCGAAAAAAGACCTACCTGATTTTCCCATAGTCATTTTGTAAGATTTCCTATACTCTTCAAATTGGAGAAATGAGTATGCGGTCGATTCAAAAAGCAAATCCCTACCCTCCAGTCCCTGATTGCTAACTGATTGCCTGGGGTTGTCCCTTAGGGTTTGTTGACTGGCGCCCAAGGATTGAGCAATTTTCCCAGGTACCTCCTCGGGTACACTAGTAAACAAATTCTCCATGTTTATATTTCGCTGACCACCGATCGAGAACGTATTTTTCGAATAGTAAGCTTTGTATTTCTAAGGCTTGGCCTCTTGAGTCAAAATATAACATCCAAAGAATTTGCTAGAGTTGCGAAGGCGAGCAGATCTTGTTTATTTTGACGAAGAGCTCTTTGCATATGGATGTGGCCATTGGTCAAATATGACCTGCACTGAAGCGAGGGAATTCTTGTCAGCATAATAACACGATTTTTTCAAACGTAACTATATACTTTCTTTGCGGCGAATGTAATGCTGAGCAAGGATATGGACGTGGTCATTTCTGAAGTTGTCATGGAAGGAGTATTGGCATGAATCGGCTGCTTTCTGTGGTTGTAAATCCCTGGCGAAAATGGATGATCGGACAGATTCAGATCACGATGGTGTTCTCTCAGATGACCAACCTCCACATGCGACAGTATGCAAAAAGGTTAGGCGGTAAATTTTTTCTTTAGGTGTCAAGTCAGGGATGCAGAAATCTAACTTAAGGCTTTAAATAATTTACTCGCTTTATAACTGGTCAAGGGAAGAGCAGTAATAATCCGTGGCTTTGTTCAAAGGTGACTAGAATGTCTCGCTGGTTTTCGATTCAGTGCGGCGCATCGCTCAAATGTCAGCTTGAAATTAGACCACGGCTCTACTTAAGCTGAGAGCCCGATGCTTGTTAAATATGTATTCTAGGAATTTATCTTCTGTATGCCTCGAGATCACTGGTGTTTTAAGCTATTCCGAGCCATCTTGTCTAGTTAAATTAAAACCAAATGCTCTCTTGGCCTCTTTGAATTTTGACTTGCTACTTTTGATGAATATTTCGGTTTCTAAGACGGAGCGTTTGAGATCAAATCTTCCATCTCACACAAGTCAAAACCGCAATTCCTGATATATTTTCCAGTTTACTAACCACCCACATGATCTATTTTGCTGCAATATCTTATTTTATTTCGTAATTTTTAAAATATCAGATAATTTTCCAAGCATCGGGTCGTGCCTGAGTGCCTGTATTGAGCAATATACATGAATTTCTTTAAAATTGACATGACATATTTCACTAATACTTTTACACGATTTTTCTCGCTCGGCAATATCATAAACATTTATTTTTGTTCGTTTGATTTATTAAGGTGTTTATCTTAAAACTAGAGTTAAGGTCGCAAGGATTTTTGTCCTGTATGATTCAAAAAAGCGATTCTAAAACTCTTAGAAATTGTACTTGCCTAATATATTCACGCGGGGTCTGGTATTTTGAGAAAGAGGTCGGGCTATTGTCTCAGTCGTTTTCAGCTGGTTACCGTAGTTTCTCTTGTGGATCATTAATTGGAATCACGTACGCACGATAGGATTCATTTCAAAGCGAATTAAATACAATTTCGTTCAGAAAACACGCGTCGGAACCAAGTCATGTGGGGAAGAAATCGTTGATGATATGTTCACGATCGCCTTCGATATTTGACATTCCATCAAACTAACCAAAGCGTAGTACAGTACCGCAGCGTTACAATATACAGTATGTCTTCATTTCTTTAAACGAAGCTTGATTTTAAGGAATTGCAATGTTTCTGCATCATACCGCAGTCACAGTTGTATTGGAGATGTATTGAATATTTAGGAAAACACCTCAAATGCGGAGATTAGCAGAAATTATAATTATACTTGAACCAATTCAACAGTTGTATACTGTTCTTTTGTTCCAATTGTTTATGCGTTAATTTCATCTCTCGGTTAAAAATTATAAACAGTTTGCACCAGTGATTAGTTAAAGCTTAGGTTGCACTCAAGACAAAATTCAGACAAGTCTGTTTTAAAAACCTCCAAACCTGTCAAAATCTTGTCTGAAGATGACCTTGTCAAGTGTGATCAACTGGTTTTTAGACATAGACATAGCTAGGAATAAAAAAGGCCACTATTCTGCTGAGGAGCAGAACTTTCTTGGAACCATAAACACTTTGTGTCTGTCTTTTGACAAAATTTTCTATCTGTTCAGTGATCCTTGAAGAACTAATCACTGCATATTTCATTATTTTATGAATAATATTTTTTTTGTCTCAACTACCCATTGGTTTATTTTTCAAATAGATTGTTTATTTTGGGAGAACAGCTCCAACTTGTATGAGGGCAGGAGTTATTAAAACCTTCATTTGCATTACACTGATGTGTGGTGTTTTGCAATGAAGAGTGGGGTGGAAGGAGGGTAGGCAACAATTTGGAAGCAGGTAGCAAGGAAAGGAGGGGCAACCACACCTTCCTGACTCTCCCTTTCCTTCCCCCTCATCCAATCAAAAATTGAAAACTTGATCAGGTTTTGTACTCTTTAACCCTTTAACTTCCATTAATATCAAATTTGTACTTCTCCTTACTGTCAGCCATACAATTCTTTTGATGTTAGTTTGTAGAATTTAGTATTGGATCAACTAATTATCCTCAAATTGATATTTTTCTTTATTCTCATCACTTATCTGATTGATATTATGTCAATATTATAAGGAAAAATTCTGTCTTGGTCACTCATGGGAGTCTAAGGGTTAACTAAACAGAATGTGTGAAACAGATGTTTAATATGATGCATTTGTCATGGTGCATCACTCTTTTGAGTCATTAGATGATAGTAGGAACTTTGGACCAATTTCAGCTATCTTTTAGAAGTTTAAAAACCATTTAACTCTTTATACCTGAACAAAAAACATACATATTCTCCGTACTGTTCCCTGAACATTTCTTAAGGTGCTGACAAGGAGAATTTGTTTCCCAAAAAACAAGTCTTAGAGCAGTTGTAACATCAGTGGAGTGAAAAAAATACAGCTATCATTCTTCTTGAAGATAGTCAAAACAAAAAAGGGAGAAAAGCTGCAAACAGTGTGGTGTTTGATGTTTTTTTTAATCCATTGGTGTAAATTTACCATTAGGTCATTTATTCAGTGAGATCAAGCTTGTTCGATTCAAGTAAAGCATGGTTCTTTATTGATTTGCCATTGTTTTGGATGTGAACTTTCTCTCAAGACAATATTCACAAAGCAGCCTCAAAAAAACCACACCGGAATCAAAAAAATCTTTTCCTCAGACTGAGATAAGTACTCACACCTGTGAAGGGAAAAATTACACAAGTAAACCACATGTGAATTCAGTTGCACCAAATGTTGCAAAAGAGTCTAAGATGAAATGTACTTAGATAATCCTTTATAAGCAAAGGAATTTCACAAAAGTATAAATGCTGCATGGACTGAGAAGAAGCTTATGCCAGCAAGAAAACAGTGGGGAAGAGAATGCCGAAGAAAATCTTGCCTCTATCAGACCATTCTTTGAAGTTTCCTCATAAAAGGAATGGCTTCTGTCTTGCGTGGAAGCCAATTTTAACTAAGGTCAGAAGCCAACCAAAATGTTGTGGCTCAAAATTAATATGTGGTTGTACTGGTTTGAAACTCATTTGCTTTGTATTTCTCTATTTTCTAATACATTACCATAATATGTAAACAAAGAAAAACACAAATCAAATAAGTTTAAAACTGGTTTACCTTGAGATCTTATAATATGTTTTTATGAATTAAGGTCAAGTCACCTACAGTTCAACTTGCCAACGCCAACTCGCCGACATAAAAAATCAAATAGAGACATCAGCAAGTTGGTCTTCAATCCATTACAACTTATTAGAAGTTAAACATATAGTAAAAAATATTTTTTCTTCCAACAAAGTTTATATGGATCTCAAGGTGAATATAGCAAGGTAAACAACGCCAATGACTATAAAAGCTTCAGACACGAATGGGTTATTGTGTGACAACAACACCATAAAGACTCATCATGTCAATCGGTCAGATTTTTTCAAGAAAACTTGGCTTTCTAGACTAGATCTTTAGTAAAAAACAATTCTTTTTATTTCCAACAATGTTTATGAGGATTTCAAGGTGAGTAAAGCAAGGCAAACATTGCCAACGACCTAAAAAGCTTTTGATACGAACAAGTTTCAACTTCTTCACATCTAAAGCTGTTTTGGTCATTGGTGATGTTTACCTTGCTTTATTTGCCTTGAGATCCCTATAAACTTTGTTGGAAATAAAAATAATTGTTTTTTTTAACCAAAGATTTTGTCTAGAAAGCCAGGCTTTTTTTAAAAATCTGACCAATTGACATGATGAGTCTTTACAGTGTTGTTGTCACACAATAACTCGTTCACGTTTACAAGCCTGGTCATTGTACTTAAGATTTCATGTAGGGGATCCAACACATTGCCAGCAAGTCATTGTCAATCTTTTGTTATAGATGGAGAAGCTTATAAATCAGATGCAAGACGAAAAAGCTGGAGTACCCATCAGAACAGTAAAAAGCTTCATGTCCAAGATTCCAAGTGTTTTTACTGGTGAGATTATTTTAATTATTACACTGCACTTTGATATGGCAGAGTGTTAAGCAGTGTGGGCAAAAATGCTGACTTGGGAAGATGCTGATTTAAAAAAATCAATTTATGCTTTAAGAGAGAATTTCGCGAATGACCAGATGTGTTTACTGTCTTTTATAGCACCACACATCAACTTCAGCATAACCTATGTGAGTGGTGTTAAGTTCCAAATAAATAATATTCTGTCTGGTGTTTGGTTCTTAGACTTGGCAAATTTTGGGGATTTCACTTTGTTTTGTAAAGGGTAGCTAGAATTGTAGTTGATTCCAAAATTGGGGCGCTTGAAAAAATGGTTTTAAACTGCTCAGTGCAGTCTGGCCAGAATCCCTTGTAAAGTGTTGTAAATTAGCTCAGAATACTCTCCTGGTAGAAGGGTATCAAAAGTTACTGAACCAAATTAATTTCAAGAGTGACAAAAAAGGCCTTTCTCCATTTTTAAGCAGAGGGGTGATAGATCAGAAGGAAAATATCAAATACAGTATATTGTTTGAATCAACATGTGGCACCAAATTCTCAGAGCTGAAATTGTCAAAAATAAATGGCATACAGTTATTGAAATTGATGTTTACGTCTCGGAAGTCAAAGGGTTGAAGTTTGTGCAAGCTTGATATTCCTTTGTTTGTGATATATAGGACTTCAATAATCAACTGCCAAATGACTGCTGCCCATAACATATCATTTTCATCTGGTAAAAAATTGGAAATTTTCTGAAAGTAGCAGTTTACAGCTGTTTTGAGAACTGTTGTTGCACAAACAAGTGTAAAAATACCTGCAACAATTGTTGTGGGTATATTTCAGTCATGATTTCTTGACCTCATGATTTCAGGGAAATCTGAGAAAAAGTCACTGTGAGGACAAGGCATTGCAAGTTTGATTAATTCATATATTCATTAGACTCGTTTAAATTCACAGATTACAGGATACTCACTCAGATTACCTTTTCAAAACAGCTGATACCATTGAGATTTTTTTCCACTTCTAATAATAAGTTGCTTGTTTTTCAGGGAGTGACCTAGTCGATTGGATCATGGGCAATATTGCCATTGAGGAAAGAGGTAACATACAATGCATGGTTATATCTAACCCTTCCACTCGCAAGATCTGAATATTAATTTTCTCCCTGCAGTCTGCAACACAGTTCTCATAGTGGATTGTTTCATCTCTGAGAAGTTGCTGTTAAATCAAACAATATCCCTGGGTTGATATCTTCTTTCTTCCCAACACCTCTCCACTTGGAATTGTTTTTTTTTTTGGTACCTTATGTATTCATTGATATTATTGTTACATATTTTTTTCCTTCTTCTATGTAAGTATTTAGTAAATAAACCCCTTCATGTCTAATCAGACACCTGGTATGTCGGCTGCAAATGTCTGTGTTTGAAAAATTGTCCAAAAAAGGAATGTATTTAGTTGGCCGAGTGGTGAAGCTTGGAGGGCAAAGGTGAATTCTTGTGGACAATAGCTCAGCAGAGGCCATTCTTAGCTAATATGTCAGCAAGTCAGATAGGGATTTTTTTTTATAACCCTCCAATCACTTTTTATAGTACTTATCGACAACAAAATTTTGTTGACTTTTTTGTACTGTCTGGAGCAGCAATTGATATCACTTTTGCTTATCACTACCCTTGGAGTCTACAAAATGAGTTCATTCTTCTTTCATTTTAAGTAATAAACATGAAAAAGTGAAACTCTTGGGCTGGCTTTTTTCCACTGGTTTCATTTCTTCTCAACGGAGATAAACAGGGGACAAATATTGATGTAAATAGGGGTTATTTTGTGATGACTGTCCAGTGATTTTGTACCACATCACGTAATATAGCCATAGAGTCACATATTATGGGGAGAAATTATTATTTTCGTCACACCTAGTGAAAGGGACAAGGGTATAATTGTAATAGTCTGTTTTGCAGTTGTGTGCTTGGTTGCCAAGCCTTTGAACAGGAATGAGGCTAAAGGTGACCTTGTTATGATACAAACCTTGCTGCTTTTCAAATGCAAATTACTTTGTTATCTTGCTAATTGGATACTGATGTCAAAGCATGTATTATTCATCTTATCATAAAATAAATTTTCATGTATTACTCATTTGAATACCATTATTTGTTTCACCATCAGGGGCTGCAGTGCACCTGGCTTCACTCCTCGCAGCATATGGTTACATCTTCTCTATCACTGATCACCACTTGATGGTGAAAGATGATGCTTCTTACTATAGGTTTCAGGTGAGAATAAGCACATTTGTCACATTCAGGGGCCTTTTTATAAAATCATTTTTATAACTTAAATTCTTTTTTTTTTGGAGACACTGTGGGCAGATTAGTAATTATATACTTTTTAGGAAATTTGGATTTATCAATTGAGTTGACTATGTAAACTGACCACCGTAAAAGTAGTTTTTAAAGCTAATGTTTTGAGTGTTAGCCTTCGATCATTTTCTTTGACCAAGTGCTTGAATTGTCAGCTTTAGAAACTATCTGCCGTGGCCAGTTTATATTGTCAACTCAGTTGACAAAACCAAATTATAAAAAGAAAGTGGGATCCCATATAGACCTGAATTTTTTTCAGGCCTTATTTTCACTACTGCCTATTTAAGTAGTGCTCATTACTGCAAAGATCACTTTCATATTCATTTCTTAACCCTTTAACTCTCAGATCAAATTTGTAATTCTCCTTACTGTCAACCATACAATTCTTTAATGTTAGTTCAGAGAATTTAGTATTGGATCAACTAATTATCCCAAATTGATATTTTTCTTTAGTCTCATCACTTATCTGGTTGATGTTGTGTAGATATTGTAAGGAGAAATTCTGTCTTGGTCACTCGTGGGAGTTAAATGGGTTAAACTGCAGTTTTCATATATGGTTTTCTTATATTCAAAGCCATTAAAGCCAAATTATCTTGTGATTTCCCTCACTGACGCAGCACCATAGTTTCTTTAGAAACTCACCCCCTTCAATTATATACTGGATACACAAAAGTCAAAAGTTAAGTTCTAGGGAAAGATGTTATCTCTCTTGTCTCAAGCATGGGACAAAAAAAACAGGCTGTGTGCCCCATGTGGAATTAATTGCTGGACCATTTGATTGCTTGCTTAAGTGCTTTACTACTGAAATTCATTCCGGTTGTGATGTTATTTGAATGGTCTATAGCTTCACATCCCCTATTTAAAGTGGAGCTCACAGAGTGTAGCCCCATAATTATACAAAATAGTAGTAACCCATCAAGCCGATAAAATTTGGATGTACAACCGTATGACTGTATGACTGTACGACCAACCATACAAGGTGCTACTTTTAGCATGCTCGGCCAACTGTGCCACAGGCACTATCTTATAATCAGTCCTCTACATGGACATGGAGAAGTTGCGAATGAAAATCCATTAATATTACCACGCACTTTATCCATAAAAGGGGCTTTAGTTTTGTTGAAGAGACATGCAGGAAAAAAAAATGCGAGCTCTGCTTTTAGGCTTACCTAAATCTATATATTAAACATCTATATGTGGTGCTAGTTGGGGTATATGAATTGTGCTTCAGTTTGCAAAATTTTAATTTATTTTTATTTTTTTAGACACCATTCTTTTGGTTATCAAATAACTGGGAACCTGAGAATGTAGATTATGGTAAGTTTATTATACATATATTTTTAACCCTTTAACTCCCAAGATCTCATTTGGTAATTCTCCTTACTGTCTGTCATATGGTTCTTGTGATGTTAGTTTGTAGAATTTGGTATCAGATCAACTAATAATCCCCTTATTAATATTTCTCTTTATTCTTATCAATTATCTGCTTGATATTGTATTGATATTGTAAGGAGAAATTCTGTCTTGGTCAATAATGGGAGTCAAAGGGTTAAGAAGCTATAAACAATTCTTACTGCAGGCAATGAACACAGTTTAACCTTTTTTCCCCTAAGAGTGACTGGCCTCTTATTTCTCCCCACTTTTTCATTCTATAAAAAATTCTAAAGGTTATGATGAAGGTCACAAGAATAGAGGAAGTGATTGTTAAACAAATTCTCCTTGCCAGTATCATAGCAAATGTAAAGAGAACAGTGGGGAGAATATCAATATTAACATTAAGTCCTTGGAAGGTGTGTTTCTACTTTAATCCATGCTCATCATCTCTGGCCCTTCACTCTGTATACATCATCTCAAATAATTCATCATTGGTCTCTGGATCTCCATTCCACGACCCCTTTCCCAATCACAATCCCAATCCCCACCCCCTCCTTCCTTCCCTTGACTGTTTGCTCCTTTCCCCTGAGAGGAGGAAAGAGAGGTGTAGGACTGGTGCTGAGTATTGTGGTAGTGGTTACAAAGCTAGGCGCTGTATCCAAGTGTGCTTTCTTTATATTGTTCTGCAAATTAGTTGCTCAAGGCAGTTTTGTCAGTGGTGAAGTGCCTCTTTACAGAGGCACCATGAAAGTGATTCCCTTAAAGCCCCACGCCATCAGCATCACATCTCTCCTCCCATTATTAGGGGCAAAGTCACAAGAATCAAGAAACTGATTCTCAAGGAGAAATTGTCCAGATCTTTGACAAATTCTCACAACAGTTAAAAGAAAATGTATGGAAAGCAGTGAAGACAATTTAGGAGTCACGTATGAGGCATGAAGGATTATTATTCAAGGAAGTGAAATGGGTTTAAGTTGGATGATACTGGCCTTGCTTCTCTGTATCCATACTTCTTATCGATTTTATTTTTTCTTTTCACAGCTGTGTATTTGTGTAAAAGAACGATGCAAAATAAATCCAGACTGGAACTAGATGATTATGAAGCAGTAAGTGGGCAAAATCTTGTTTCGTTACCTTGCCTTTGAAGAAAAAAGTTTTTAATTTTCAGTTCATACATATGTATGTTACTAACCTACTTTTGACAGACTTCCTTCTCCTACGTAGTCTGTTGTTTATATGTTTTAATACATTTTTAGTAACGCTCGTATTAATTGAGTTAAGTAATACTAATAGACAAAACTGTTTGTAGGAAAACCTTGCGAAGCTACAAAGAACGTTGTCGCGGAAATGGGAATTTATATTTATGCAAGCGGAGGCACAAGCAAAGTGAGTGGTTTTTTTTTAAAACTACTTCAGTAATTTATGCAAACTATTACACAAGCCACATCAAAAGTGAATGCTGATTGGCTAAAATTGCCATTGAGCATTTTCAAATGAGTGTCAACAAGTAATCTGGGATTGATTTGGTTTTGCTTTGTACGCTCTATGATTGGTCCAAAAACTCACGCCACTTTAACAACCAATTAGATTGAAAACTGAACTCAATCACATCTTTGTTACCTGCGTTTTCCTGCGCTTTAGGCAGTTCACTTGTTTATACTTTGAATTCTGATTGGCTCCTTGTGAGAAGTCCCTTGATTCTGATTGGTTTACACGAACCGGTGTGTTTTACGACCATAAATCAAAATGCGCACTATTAAGAGAGTACTTGCTGTGTTAACACCAGTTTTTTTTAAAATTTATTTTGCAGGGTTGATAAGAAGAGGGACAAAATGGAAAGACAAATATTGGATAGCCAGGAGAGAGCATTTTGGAATGTTCATAGACCGCCGGTAAGAATAAAAGATTGTAACCATAGTCAGTGATTAAAAATTCATCCACGTGCAGCTTCATTAGAAATGAGTTTGAAGGACTATAGGAGGGTGGAAAAGGGTTTATTCGTGACACGTTAGTGACGCGGAATTTTAATGAAAGGTGAGCGTTATTCAAGAATTTATGAATCAGCGTGAGGCGTGATTTGGCTCCTGAAATATAAGTGACTCTTGAATTTTTTTTCACAGTCCTTGAAAACCTCAAGATTTCCCAGAAACCATGTTTGCAAGGAGTGAAATTTAAATTTATTCCTTTTATATGCCTGACGCGTTAATTTTTTTTTTAAGTCTGTGCGTCTGAACCCACTTACAGCAGTTTACTGCGAACAAAGTTTTAAACATCATTCTTAAACAAAACCTCCAAGTAAAAACAAGGAAATTAGTGACCAAGTCGTTACAGGTCTTATATTGGCTTCTGATTGGCTTTGAAGGAGGTACAAGTTTTCTACATCGATTAATTTAGGTGTTTTGATTTATTTAAGACCTTTTGCTTGGCTAATATGCTAAAATAGGCTATTGAAATTTTATTTTTAGCCAGGTTGTGTGTCGGTAACAGAAATAGATATAAAAAAGGCTTGTAAAGCGGTGGACTCATCACCGACCACAAAAAGAAAGGTAAGTCATCCGACTGTATACTGTAAACTTTCAAATCAGCTTCTCCCTCCTTCTCATGCAGCCCCATCTTTACAAGGGTCCTCCATTAGTACTTCAGCTCTAACCAGAAGCCTGTCTTTGTTTAGTTTCTTCCTTCTCTTGCTTTTTTCTCTTTTTCTTACTTTTTCTCTTTCATTCGTTTGTTCTTTCTCATTTTCTGTAGTTCGTCGTCCATGCTCTTTTGCGTTCGTTCGTTCGTTCATTCATTTGTTTGTTTGTTCGTTCTTTCGTTCTTTTGTCCGTTCGTTCGTTCGTTTCTGTCTTCGTTTTTTCGTTGTTCGTTTATTCGTTCTTTCGTTCGTTTGTTCGTTTGTTCGTTTGTTCGTTTGTTTGTTCGTTCGTTCCTCAGTCCGTTCGTTCGTTCTTTCGTTCGTTCTTTTGTTCATTCGTTCGTTTCTGTCTTCGTTTTTTCGTTGTTCGTTTGTTCATTTGTGTTTTTTTCTTCCTTTTTTCTTTCTTTCTTTTTTACTTTCCTTTTGTCGTTATTGTTGTTGTTGTGGCCTCGGATTGAATTCCAAATCTGGCGCCTGTCTTGACCTGAGTTTTTTGTAACAAGATTAACAAGGTATTTGAGTGTGAAAATAATTTTTGAAAATAACTGCACAAATTGACGCCACAACAAGATTGTTCATGACTTTTCAACACAGGTGAACTTTCTACAAGAGGATTCGTCGATGTCATTGTCGTCCTTGTCTGCGCTGGATGGCGTCAAACAAGAGGTACAGTTCAATAATATCTCATTGGACATGATTTATTGTATTATGCCCCCTATATCTTAGCGAACATTTGCGAAAAAAAATGGAAGGAAAAAAGAAGAAGAATAAGAAGTAAAAGAAGAGAAAAAAAAAAGAATGTGTCCAGATTTGAAACCGCCACCTGACAGCTCTTGGCTTGCGTGTTGACGCAGTTAGCGATCGATCTAGTCACAGCGGAGCGAAAAACGAGGGAGTTTTGGGTAGAGTCGCAACCCGACCCAAGCTTTCCTCATTTTTTCACTCCTCCGATACCATCGCGCTTGGTTTTACTAACTGAAGGCCTGGAACAGGCTACCATTTGAATATCAGTTTGGGATTTTAGTGACCTTGTCCCCCCCTCCCCCCCCCCCCTGGAAAAAAAAGGAATCAAGAAAGGGTTAAAAGTTGACCAATTTCATGATCGACATTTTGTTAGACAGGGCTCGTACGGGTCTTGAAAACCTGGAAAATCCTGCAATTTTATTTTGACATTTTCCAAGACTAGAAAGTCCTGGAAAAAAAGACTACGGGTCCTGGAAAAATAAATCTGAGTCCTGGGAAAATCCTTGAAATTTGTTTCTGAAAAGGGGTACGAACCCTGTTAGACCGTCTGATTTTTTTCGGTTTTTTTTTTTAGTTCTTTTTCAGTTTTTTGCCCTTCTTTATACAAATTCAAAAAATGTCTGGTTCACAAGCGTGTAAAAAAAAATTAGATGCTGTAATTAGATAGTTATGTTTTTATTCCAGGTCAAAGAATTAAGGGAGAAACTTCACAGAAGACGAATGAAAACTTCACAAGCCTCTGAAAGGTGTCCAACAATGTTTTGATATGATTGGTAGAATTCCACATGTTTAGTGATAGTTTCTTATCCATGATGATATATTTTTGATGAACAAATGAGGCCATTATCATCGGCAATGTTTTCTTTATCAAGTGGGATGCCTGTGGTAGACCACGTTTAAAATTCGCTTGAGTGTCACCGTAGTCAGATATGGACCAACCCTTGATTTTAGCTCGCAGTACTGTTATATTTTGGCGAGCGAGAGCTCCGTATTTGCTTGTGGAAAGTTTAAACGTCATCTTGAATTTTAAAAAGCTGAGAGAGAGTGGGAAGAGAAAGGAATCTTTCTTCCCCCACCCGCCTCCGTCTCACACAATAACCTTGGGGGTAGACGATTGGCAAGCTTGTAACCCTCCGAATAAAACGTCTCCTGAGCATTCTACCTGTTTTTGTACATCGCACCAACTATGAAAAATGTGATTGGTCGAAAGCATTCAACCAGGGAAGTTTGCCTGCTTAGCTTCCAAGCTTTTCGTCCGTGTAGTTGAATTAAATCTTTTTTTTTTTCAGTTTTATCCAGAGGTGTGAACAGTATGCAGAATATGATGCATTTATTTGGGCGCCAGAGCCGTCAAATCCATGGATATCTGATGATATCACACTCTGGGAGCAAGACAAGAGTTTGTAAGTCACCGTTTTAGACAAGCTACTTTATGGAAACTTAAAGAGGAAGTTGGGTGGGGGGTCTGGCCCACCTCCTGTCAGACCTATAGGTTATTTACTTGTTTTGGGGTCCAGAGGGAGGTCAGTTGGGGTATCTGAACCCCCTTCCCGTCAGACCTACAGCGTATTTACTTGTTCAGGGATCCAGGGGGGTCGGGTGGGGGATCCAGAGGCCCGTCCCGTCTGACCTGTGGGTATTGGTACTACTCAACTTAACTATTTAAAAATTCCCTATTTTGAAATTTTTCATAGCTTATTTAGGCTCTAGTGTCAAAGGAAAGAAGTTGTGTTTCTGAATCGAAGTTGAACCTGCCCTATCCAAAATTCCTGGATTCGAACCCGAGTTAAAAAAAGAGAGAAATTTCTTACTTGTCAAGTGCGAGGGTCGCAAGTTTTTCAGTGTTTATGTGGCTGTCGTCACCATGATTAAATAAAGTTGATGCATACTGGGGAATATTGGCCCTAGATCGTGGCATACGAAAACAGCTGAGGGCCAATATTCCTCTGTACGGCTCGAGTAAGGGAGGTTAGTTGGTAGTTAATTACATGGCACTCAGTCCAAACTTGTTTAATTTTAATTTGCCGGCTTTTGCGACCATGGCTTATGACAATTTACGTGGAAACGTCGGGGGGAAAAACCTGACCAAGTAGGAACCAATCAGAACGCTCGGATGTACCTCAGGACTACCAGCCATATAAGAAAGCGGTGTATTTGTGTGTAGGTCTATGTTTTAACACTAAACGTTTTCTTGTCTTCCAGACATTACGTTCCTCCAAAGCGTGTGAAACAATGGGCGTTCTCATTATCAGAACTTCTTGCTGATCCTTTGGGCAGAAGACATTTTGCGCGCTTTTTGGAAAAAGAAATTAGCGCTGAAAATCTAGGGTAAAATCTAAACTTGTGTTTTGTTTGTCCTTTTTTTTTCTTTTAAACGTATATTTATGATCAGGGACTAGTCAATTTTATCACCGGGGGGGGGAAGGGGGGCACGGAGGATTTTGTTAGTGTCGCGATAAAATTTACTTGCCCCCCCTCCCCTTGTAAGGCTCTGTAATTTTCTTTGACCCCCCCCCCCCCCCCGTTTGCTTTTTATTGTCATTCTTTCCTCTTTAGTTCCTGTTTCTACTCTGTTAACAGTCACTTACCCTCCCCATCTCCCTGAAAACCATGTAATTTCCCCCCACCCCCCTGGCGATAAAGGAAGACTGATCCCTCACAAGAAGTCTTTTATAGTGAGTGGTTGATATAAAATTTGTTTTTGTTTTTGAATAGAAGAGCTTGTTCCTTAACCTTTGAATTCTCACGAGTGACCAAGACTGAATCTCTCCTTACAATATCAATACAATATCAAGCAGACAAGTGATGAGATTAAAGGGAAATATCAATTAGGAGATAATGAATTGATCCTTTACCAAATTCTCTGAATTAACATCATGAGAATTGTATAGCAGACAGTAAGGAGAATTACTAATGAGATCTTGGGAGTGAAGGGGTTAAGTTTGCATGTGTCTTATTTCTTTTAGATTTTGGCTCGCTTGTGAGCAACTCAAAGCAACGCCGATACGGAATGTGCCAAGTAAAGCTCAAGAAATTTTTAAGTAAGTGTTTTTTTTTTTCGTTTGTTGGTCTGTTTGTTATCACGAGCCACAAAGATGGTAGTGTAGATGCACACTTACAATATGTGACGCGTAGGGATTCAATCCACCTGTGTCAAACACGTAAGTACAGAACACTCCGGTGACATGGTCGGAAAAATAGAGGCAGGTGACTTGGTGTAGCAAAAACATCTAAGTGGTGACCACGAAGTTATATGTGGGGAATAGTTTTTTCTTTTTGACTTGTTTTAAAAGATTTTTGAGGGGCTACTACACCCAGAAGTTAAGGTTGTTCCCATGTTATAAATCACAAATGCTCTTACTCCTATTTTTTAAAATTTTTTTTTGTTTTTTTTTCAGCGAGTATTTATCTGATAGTGCAACGTCTCCGATTAACGTGGACTGCAAGACAAGAGAAGAAGTGGAGTTAAATCTAAAAAATCCCGGCCGATATATGTTTGACGCCGCTCAGGTGAGTTTCAAGACGAAACAAGATTTGTCCAACGTCGCCAATTGGCTTTCAACTGGAAATAGAATATTGGCTCGGAAAGATGGAAACTAGACAGCGGGCAGGTCCTCATCGTAAGCTCTTTAGCACGAGTGTTTCTCGCCCGTGGGAAAGTATGGGGTTTTTGCGCAACACGAGTCAGGAAGAAGGCTGTAAGGGGTCTAGCACTGCTAATTATTAGTGCCAGACCCCCGGCAAACCTCTCTCCGACTCGTTTCAGATCTTCTCGAGGATGGAGAAACGCGCGTCACTTTTACGTGTTTGCGGCGTTAGGCTTGATTATGTTAAGCTGTTATCTCATGCTTTCGTTTTTAGGATCACATATTTCAGCTGATGAAATCCGACAGCTATCGGCGTTTTATCCGCTGTGATCAGTATAAAGAACTCCTTAAGGCTCCTGCGAATAAACAGAAAAGGTAAGTACTCAAATATTAGTATCTTAATTTAGTAATTCAGGGGGGCGTTTTGGTCTTTGCTTCGTGTTGTTTACCTACCAAACTTGGTAATTAATAGACGAGAAGTCCAAAATCGTGGTCATCATGAGAGCAATTTTCAATTAAGTCTCGAAGGTAAGGCGGGGTTACTTTTTTTTGTTCCATCTCGCTCTGTGATCGTTCTGGGAAAATTCGCCCCTTTTTCTCGACCAATACTAAACGAATACTAAACGTGACTTGGTGACCCGCGTTTTCCCGCGCTTTTCGTTGCTTCTCGACCAATACTAAACGAATACTAAACGTGACTTGGTGACCCGCGTTTTCCCGCGCTTTTCGTTGCTTCTCGACCAACACTAAACGAATACTAGATGTGACTTAGTGACCCGCGTTCTCCCGCGCTTTTCGTTGCTTCTTGACCAACACTAAACGAATACTAGAAGTGACTTAGTGACCTGCGTTCTCCCGCGCTTTTCGTTGCTTCTTGACCAACACTAAACGAATACTAGATGTGACTTTGTGACCCGCGTTTTCCCGCACTTTTCGTTGCTTCTCGACCAACACTAAACGAATACCAGATGTGACTTGGTGACCCGCGTTTTCCCGCGCTTTTCGTTTGTCCGTTGTTACTATGAGTTATCACCGGTTAACGATGATGTTTATCTTTGTTAACCCTTTAATCCCGGAGAGTGACCAGCATCTAATTTCTCCTTTCAGTATCACCCATGAATCAAACATTAAGGTCATGAGAATAAAGGAAGTGATAATCAACTGAAGAACCTCTTGATTGTTTAACAAATTCTCCTTTCTAGCACATTAGGAAATGTATAGGGAACAGTATGGAGAATATGCATACTGAAGTTAGGGTGTAAAGAGTTAAGATTAGCTAGAATGAATACTTCTTTTTCGGTGTTTCGCTAATCGTTTGAAAACTGCTCCAATATGTGAGCTTTAAAAAGATTTTAATTAATTGTGGAAAGTTATCGTAGAATTCTTAACTGCTTCATGATTTGTTGAGAAACTTCGCGCCACCTTTTTGGCCAATCATATATGTTCAACTTGTGGCTTGGTCACGCGCTTTTTCCCGCGCTTTAATGAGTTTACTTGTTCCGACTTTGAGTTCTCATTGGCTGCTAGCGATATTTTCATCTGTTTTGATTGGCTGTTATAGTTATCGCTGTTTTGGTTTAACATCACTTGATAGAAAAGCTCTTGAACTCTACAAGGAAACATCTACTTTTTCATGAGAATCGTTTATATCGTTAATATTAGTTTAAGTGCCATCAACTTTTCGGTAAGGGTTGAAATCTCAGGACGATCAAGATGATAAAAGCGGACATTTTTACTTGTGTTTAATTTCTGAAAGTCGTTGAAACATTCTAGAAACAGTGTCAACGGCCTTTTCTAAAGGGGGAAAGTTTCTAAAGAAACTGTGTTGCTGCGTCGGTGGCAGAGTATAACAGGGTAATTTAGTGTTATCAACTGAGTTGAAAACGTAATTTGGCCACTGTAAAGAGTTTAAAGGCTGACGTTTCGAGCGTTAGTCCTTCGCCAGAGCGAAGGGGGCTGTGGGCGTTTTTTAGCCCACTTGTGAACTTATCTTAAAGTTTATTTTCTATCTCTGATTTCAGCCCACTACCCACAAAACCACTACAGAATCTTGCGCGGATTGCTGGGAAGACATGACGCAAGGCCTTCTGGATAAATTGAATTCACCGTCCTTCTAGTCGTTAAATTATGCAATTAAGCATATCATGGAATGTGTGTTGAAATATCCTCTGTTAGTTTTCCCAGAACCGAGAACTTGAAAATTTATATGGTTTTCTTGATCAATTTGTTGTCAACTAAAATTCTAACTGTGATCATCATATCCTCGGGACGGACCATTAGAACTAAATTTCCAAGGGGAAGAAAGGATGGAGGAATTTGTTTGTTTGTTTGTTTGTTTGTTTGTATTTCCTCTTTTATCCCTTGTAAGGTAACTTCTTATTAACCAAACGTGAGGGCCATACTGGCGAATATTGGTGCGAGGTCGTGGAAGTACGGTCTAAGCGCAGCGATGTCCGTACAAAATCTACCGAGGGCCAATGTTTCAGTCGTTCAGTTGTTTATTATATGGTACTTAGACCAAACTTGTTTATTTTGAATTATCCGACTTTTTCATTCAAGATTACGTGGCTTACAACCGTTGCTTTGGAAACAAAATACCAATTAAGTAAAGAACCAATCAGAACGCTCGGATTTGCCTCAAGACTACCTTCACATATAATAATTTTATTTATTTCATCCTCGTCTTCATCCCTAAAATTTTTCTAGTTGACTGTCCCTCATTTATCTGTTCAAGGTCCGCGGAATTCTGCAGAGTTTAGCCGAACGGAGTGTTAGCGCTGCTTGCGCTGAATTGTCACGAATGTTGCGTTACCTCGTGACGTCCAATGCAACATAGTCGTCATCAGTTAGGTGTGAAAGTTAGATCGCCTCTAGCACAACGCGAAGGTTTTCGCATTTGATTTAGTTCCAAAACTCGTTGTGCCTGACATGACAATAAGAAGCAATTTAAGAGTATTTGTATTTTTTTTATCGAGGGGCAGGCGCAGGCTTACTTCATGCATTTCAGTTTCAGTGATGTTCAAAAGTAAATTTTAGTTCAAATGATGCTTCGGGATTCTTTGTTCCTTATCCAAAATACGAAACAGTGACGATTATGGTTGACGCGAAATTTTGCCGCCGAAACGATTATTTTGATGAAAACAATTATGCCTGTTAGAGAAGCTAGCCTTTTTTTTATTTTCTTTTAGTATTTTTTATCTCTAGTGAATTGTAAATACTCCTCCTGCGACCGCTTTTTGGTTGTCACGCAATGTTCCTGGATGTAGCAATCTGTCAAGCAAGCGTCGAGTCACGCTACAACAAACGCCTCGGAAGTCTTGGCAAGATACAAGAATGGATTAATACAATGATTGTACTAGTGATGAAAAGTAATGGAAATGTTTGAAGCATTATTGATAATTATTAATTATTAATGTATTGAGATGTCTATGACTTCACTGTCGTAAAGTGATTGAAATTGGTTATTTAACTTAACAGAATTTATTGTGACGATAATTCAGAGTGATTTATTACGAGAGGTATTCTTGAATAAAATGAAAATAGAACGTTTTTTAAAATTATTTGCAAAGAAATAATTCCACATATATATTCTTCCCTTGTGGCTGAGTTTGTTGTTGTGGCGTGACAAGCCCAAACAAAGGCCGCTCGTCCTGGGCACATATGCGATAATAAGCTAGAGTCACCTGCGCGACCAGGGCCCAAACGTAAACCTCTTTTCTCTTTGCGCGAAACATGGCAAAAGCCTAAGATCAGGCTAAGACTGTGACGGGCTGAAGATATTATTAGTTTCCTATTTGCTCTCGTTTTTGCCCGTACAGTTACGCTTGAGATTGAAATGAAATGCAGTTGCAATCCAAAAATATTAATCAAATGTCATGGGTCTCTGGCTCTTATCCTCGTCGCTTTTCTCAGAGAGTGCTTTCGCACATGTTAGGCTCGGAAAAAATTAATTTAATATAGCGGAGTTCGTTAAATCTATCAGGGTCGCTGGCTGTATATTACAAGGAGTGACCAGGTTGGGGAGCTAAGAAATATTCCGTTCATTATGCGGCAGTATTTTTTCTCGTATTGGGTGGAAACAGGACGGAGCCTATTACCTTGGTTCCGAGTAGAAAAAATCCTTTATCAATACCGGGTCTTCGTTAGTAAAAGCATCTTAAAACGGAGTTTTTAAGTACTTCTTTTGAGTCCGACTAATGAGACAAGGTTCAGCTTCACACATGCGTTTAGAGGAGATATTCGTCTTAAAAATAAAAATTACGTAACCCACGAAGTTTCCTCTCCTAAATATGAAAAATTAATGCAGCGCTTTGTCAGAACCTGAGAAATTTATTGCAGGTACATCACGAGTGAAGTGGGTGGAAAGGATTTTGTCATGCCTTAGGACAGAATATCAAATTTGTTATTTTCAACAGAAAACAAAAGGGACCCCTATTCCGATAAGTAGCGACTAAAATGCCCCACCCTCCAACCCCCTGGTAAAAGTGAAACCGGACCCCGACCGATCCACGTGGAATTTTGTTATTTTTGGCCATCTCGAGGTGACCTTAATTATCAAATTGCCAAAGAGGATCAGGTATCTAGAGCGCGCTTTTCTGAATCTTGTGAGAGCTATAGTATAAGTAGGCGGTGAACGTATCTTTCAGATTTCATTCGCTATTTCTACTGGCAAGTACCGTCATTAACATAGGAGCGGTTCTCTGTCGTTTTACCTTCATTGTTGCGATCCTGTGGCTCCGTTGTATCTTCCAGACTGTTATTTGAGGTAAGCGTTTGTCTCTGAAATTTAGCAACGGTTTAGATTGTGTTGCCCGCCAATTTTAATGCGCTTTGGCACAATTACAGCACTTGTACGCGCTATTATGTTCTCTTTGTTCGCTAATGTGTAAATTGGGTTCGATTTTTTTTTACAGTAATGCTTTGAAAAATACCTCTGAGGGCGTCAAGGTGCAAAATATTGAGTTGGAAATGCAAAGTTTGAACGTTATAACAAAATCGTGCAATTATCACTGGTGTTACGAGAAGCCTATAAATTAGTTATGGCTTCCTTAGTCAACAGTTTAATCTGCCCTCAGGCACGTTTTAAAGGACGTTCCAATGAACTGAAAATTCTCTATAGAACGTTGTTTCTTTTTTATTTATGTTATTCCCCTCCGATGGTCGAGTGAGATCTGCTATTAAAGCCTTGATCGTCATTTTAAGTCGAAATATTTCCTAAATTTGACAAACATCTCCAGAAAGATCTGTTAGGCTGCTAAAATATGTTAATGCAACTTGAATATTCTTCCTTATTTACTCAGAAGTTTGCATAGTAATATTTCCACGCAAAGCAAAAACAATTGAATTATAAATCGCCCTCCAGCCACTCACCATAGTTTTGTATAAATTTACTTCGTGTTCCGGTCGAAGAAACTGAGGAAAAAAACCGTAATTTGGTTTGCTGAAAATATAAAGGTGTGCTTGGCAGCCTTCCGACAAGCTCTTCGCTTTGGTAAACCAATGGCAAAACTCCTTAAAACCATAAGTTGAACCAGCGTTCTAATTTCTCCTTACTAGTATAAACACCGTTCCTAAATCAACTATTAACCTCTGATTTTGAATAGACGGAAGGATAGCTAATCAGATTCTCCTTAAGCCAGTGCCGATTCGAAATAATTTTAGAACCATTGAGTGAAAATTTTAGAGTGAGATTGTAACCTCTAACAACAAAACCCGCATCAATTGGGTCTCGGATATGCTATTCAATGACAAGTTTTCCACATGTGTTATCTTAGCAACTTTAGATGTTATTACACAACCAAACCCAGAAAGATTTCCTTTCCCCCCTGCTTAAAAAAAAGTCCTCAGTTTGTTTTTTAATCCTATTTCTCACGACGAGATATAATCCTTAGTGGATGAAATCGAAACCTTTGTGCTGATTAGTGAAAAAACGTATTGTTTTAATAGGAATTTCCGACCTCCTAATGGTGAGGGCGCACAATATCAAATTTGTTACGTGGTAATAGTGTTCTGCCGCAAATGCATTACCCTATTCGAATGACCCAATTGCAAATTTATCATGTCTTTCCAAGTAAATCAAAAAAACGTTCTGTGTGTGACATTTCTACACTTAAACTCCTCAATTGCGGTATGGGTGGTTGAGTACAAACGATTTCCATGAGAAAGATTTCCCTTTCCAACGTACTGATTTAATACGAATTAATACAGAAAATATGTGTCTGTTTCTTGGTACTTAGCTGCTCCACAGGTTTTAACCACATGTGCAAAGTTTCGCACGGGGCGTTTCAAAGCGAGCGTTAACAAAGGGAATTTCCATTTTTTTCTTCCGAAGTGAAAGCATCGTTTTTTATTTGGTTCAATAACGAACAAAGTTCTGTTAGACGCTCGCCCTTTAGACGCGCCCACATTTTAAAAACTGAAGGGCATAATTTTTTTGAACAGAGAACGTGCCGACTACTACACTTTGCAGGTGACGAATGGGAAAGTCAACAAGGTTAATTTGGGGAAATAGAGGCTAATGGGCAAAATGTGTTTTCTTAACAGCTCTCTAATGGTGTAAGAAGGATATATTGAGGAAAAGCGGCCCGCCGAAAATTTTTGAACGCTCATAATGCGCGTTTGTAGCGGTTTTCTAGCTTTTATATTAAACATCGTTTATTTGGGCAAAGATTAGTAATGTCGTTGTTGCTCGCGTGCGACTGCATATTAACGATTTTAAGGAAAGACTTAACGAATATTTTTTTCTGAGGGAATGAAAGGGAAATACGACGCCAGCAATTCTGTTACAATGTTTCATAGCGTATTTGTCTTTCATTAAAATAATTAAAATGCTGCTCGGCTATAGTTTGTCTGTTGCGTTTTTTTCTGTGTTGCAAGAGAGATGAATGACTTCTGAAATAAGAGAGGTTTGGCGCGCCTTCTGTTGCTGCGATACAAAAGTTCTATAAACGTTGAAGTTCAGTGAAGTCAAATGACCAAAAACTGCGGTTTCGCTTTGTTCATGATGTGTGGAACGCAGTCAAGCATTAAAAGGGTAACGTGGTGGAACGACACCTTAAAAGTGGATCAAGTGTTGGTCAAATTGTAATCATATTTCTCATATATGTGTTAACTATTTCGCCACTCTGTGTGGCTCATCGGCCGACGATGAAATTGAGAGTGACTGACATTTTTGAGTTGCTACGACCCATCTTTAAAATTGGTGGAATATTTGTAAAAATCTTCCTTCACAGCCAGCGTTGTTCTGCATTTGATTTACTAGGATCTCTTTCATCTGATCTTACCGGCTTTCCGGCGTTTCATACATTCAGTCCTAGACAAGATAGTTGTCGTCAGAAACTCAGTTTTTCTTCAATTTCATCGTCGATTCAAGGCAATTAACCCTTTTTAAAACTCCTCAGAGTGACCAGTATTTAAGCGAAAGACCACTGACTAAAAAAGCTTTTGATTTGTATGAACGTACTGTGATTCAAGTCAACTTTTCTCGGTAGAAGTCATATGAAACAAATTTAAATAGATGCTCACTATGTTTTTAGGTTTTAGCCATGTCTAGGCCGTTTGGGGTTTTCTGTTGGCTTGTTTTTCTCGCCCTCATCTCGTCGAGCACGTCCTACAACCCGTTTGAAAAGTTTGGAGTGTACTGCAAACCAGAAACCTATACACGACCCGTCACCAAATCAGGTTGTGGATCCCAGAAGGTCCGAGTAAAAGCCTGCCTTGGCACATGCGCGTCGTACGCACTACCGCTGGACCATTCACCTCATTTCAAGAAGGTTTGCGAATGTTGCAAGCCGTCTAGCACACCAATGGTAACGTTTAATCTTCCAGACTGCCGATCAGGAATCTCTCCTATAGTGCAAGTAGAATCGGCAGTGCAATGCAAATGCAAAATGTGCACGTGAAAGAAAACAATTAGCGAAGTGAAAGGCATTTTACACGGAGAACTGGGGACTTAGGTGTAACACAAACAACTGTTAATCGATTTTATACCCAGAAGCTCTTTCACCCCAAATGATTAATACTATTAACAGAATAAGCGCCCTGACTTTGTTAAGATAATGTCTTGAAGTTTGCAATCTTTGTGTCTCACATCATTTGTAATCACGTGCATTAGAATGAAACTAGTTAATTTAATTGAGAATAAAAATTAAATTCTGGATTTAAAAACTGTTGCAGTACTTCAACTTGTTTTAATCATTTGAATCCTAAGAGAGACCAGCATCTAATTTTCTATACCATATCACCTCTAAATAACACATTAAGGTCGCGAAAATAAAGGAAATTCTCACCGACCAAAGAAGCTCATGGTTGTTAAACAAATTTCCTTGTTAGCGTTTTATGTACGAAGAACAGTATGGGGAACATGCAGGCTGATTTTAGGGTGTTCATCCATGCAAGATTTCGTGAGCTATTCTGAGAGATCTGTTTTAATAAAAAGTTGCAACTTGTAGCAAAATTTAAAACGTGTGTGCCGTAAACAAGCATAGAAATGCGAGGACTAGGAGCACGTCTTCCTTTTTAGGCTAAGTCCATGTAAGACATGTGCAAGTCCAAAAAAGTCAGCGAGAAAAAAAATGATGTTCGCGCGCCGCGCGGAGTTTTACGAATGAGGTGCGTGCGCGAACATCCCACGTCGATTTTTCCGACTTTAACTGCGAACGACCAAAACCGAAAAACAGGTTTTATTCTTACAAATAAAAAAGCAAGGAAATTTTGAAAATCAAAAGCCGAGTAAAACTGAAAAGCACAATGAACTCAGAGGCCCGAGACTGAAAAATTCGAGAACATGCACAAACTGATCTCATAAATGACAAAACCGAAAATAAATATACATATACTCCCTCTCCCAAGATCTAAAATCTGTGATAAAACAACCCTCGCAAAGGCCGATTACCGTAAGAAATGATAAATCAAAAGAAACTCAAAACTCACGCATTTTGGCACGTTTGGTCCATACCAGTTCTTTTCCTCCTTACCATTAACTAGCTCACCTCACCTCACCTCACCATCATAAGTCAATAGAGTGAATTAAATTCCCGGACAGAACCAAACTCAGCCACGAAACCACCAATATTTCCATAGTCCTGTTTGGCGTGCCTCCTCACTTGTTTCAGCTCCCGCCACGTCCGAGCAGAAATTTTTCAAATCCCGGTTCTTAACTCTGGACGTGTATAATTTCGCCGCAAGAGGGGCGTTATTTGGTAAGCGTTGTACAAACATCGAAATAAGATACGAAGCTTATCATGCGCCTAACCTCCAGCATTGTGAAAAGGCGTTTTCCGCTTTGATTGAATCTCTATCATTCCGAAGATCTCAGAATAGATTCTCCTAACTGTTTGCCAAACATTTCTTTAAATGGTAGTTCTGAGAATCTAGTGCGAAATCGAACAACACCCATTCATATTTTTCTTTCTTCTAATCGCTTTTCTGCCTGACACGAAAGACCGAGAGATTCAACACCCTAACCTCCTGGATGATAAGCATCTTAACTCTCCCTACAGTACCGCCTCTGAATCAAACAACAAGGTCATGAGAATTAAGGAAGTGATCGCTAACTTACGAGGCTTTTGATGGATGAGTAAATTCTTCCTTTCAGTGCCATAGGAATAGTATAGAGAATGCGTATACTAATGTTACGGTGTAAAGGGTCAAGATATGGTATGTTTCGAAGGAGATGACAGGCGATTACTAAGGCGTCTTATGAAGAATTGAGGGGTAAGTTTCTAAAGAAACTGTGGTGCTGCGTCGGTGGGAGAGTATAGCAGGTAATTTAGTGTTAACAACTGGGTTGAAAACGTAAATTAGCCACCGTAAAGGGTAAAGGGTAAATTAGCCACCCTTTACGGTGGCTAATTTACGTTTTCAACCCAGTTGTTAACACTAAATTACCTGTTATGAAGAATTGATTGGGGTATTTGAATGGCAGGATTTTAAAATGAAATAATACTCCTGCGTCTAGATATTCATTTTTTATTGCTATACCAGGTGCCTGCTCATAGGGGAGGGGGAAGGGGCGTTGAAACAGAGGTAGGTATGTCTTTTTCAAACCGAGTTATTAAGGATTTGTTCTCAGAAGACTCGAGCGAAATACAAATTTGGCGCCAGACCTCTCGCTCTCGCCGCAGTGCCTTGGAGAGCGTGCACACGAGCTTAAGATCACCAAGTCAAAATTGCTTCCTGCGACTTTCAATACCAAAAAAAGAGATCTTGTACGGTGTAAGCATTTTCACATTTTAATTAAAATATGGGAATATATCTCTAAGAGAACGAGGCTGTCATAGCAAGACAAGGAATGCTTTTGTCACATTAAAAAACAGCCTACAGTAGTTCAAATTTACCAATATCGATTAAAAATAAAATTCATGATTTATACAGCTAGTTAATGTTCTAGGGTGACTTGAAGATTCTGCAGTTTATGCTCAGCTTCATCAACAAGAAGCACATGAACACTCAGTCGCACTCTTCACTTTATGAAAATACTTGACGAAGCTGCCTGGATTACTCGCGTCTTGGCACCAGAGCCCTACATCGATGGTCGTGGTTTTGGTCGGCTCACAGCAAGTGCAGGATTCCACTTGCTCATAGTTGGATCCAGTTGGCGTCGAGAAAGACAAGCAGGTTCCTATACATGTATTGACAGTTACCATTCGCTCCTGGCAGCCCACGACTTGGACAGGGAAAGTGTAGCCTTTGCGCTCGCAGTGAAACGCTGGCTAACGCCGCTTTCATTGGGTTTGCCAGTAAACTGGGCAGTAAGCACAGGGATACCAAGTACATGATGAGAAACAGCCTGCAATTGCTTGCCATTTGTAGCTTTGTAGTTTAAAAAGCTGAAAAATAAAAGAAACATAAATCTCTTGGCCAATTGCTTGAAAGTTTGGTAGCAGTGATTGGCCAGTGTTTGGTAAACTTCGTGGAAAACTTTACAGGTTCTTAACCTAAGTACGAATTTGTGCTTTACAATGAAAGGGGTGCATAAAGGTGCTATTGCCTCCTCAGAATTCCACGCAGTCGACTACCGTTTCACCGCAAATAATGAAGGTGTTAGATATATAAAATTTATTTGTGTGAATAAACGAAAATATTTAAAATTTGTGTTTCTGTTAAATTCTTTGAAATCTAGGGACCGAGAAAAGACAAATATGATTACAAGTTGAGAATACTTTCTTTTTTCTCGTAAAAGACTTTAATTACCTTTAAGAGAAAATAGACCTCGATCACTTGCACCGTCGCTTGCGTTTGCTTAGTACGATATGGTTCAGTGTGTGTGGTCGATTAATTTATTCAACGAAAACGCACGAGATCTCTTTGTTACAGCATTTGAAAAAAAAATTACATGAATTTCGCTAGCTATGGCATGGTAAATTGATGAGGAAAATTTTAAGGGAAATCATAATTAAGTTAAGCGGCAACTCAAGAGCACAATATGACCTCGGCGAGGCATCAATAAAAGCGGTTTTTTCCGTATTTCTTTATGATGGAAAGACGGAAAGTATTTTCAGTACATAATATGATGTTTTGACTACAAGTACCAAATGGTTTGCCTTTGCCATCTCGGCCCCATGCCCTCTCCCTAGCTCCACAAATGGAGAACTGGTGATAACTCTATTTATCGTTGGACAACAACTGAAGTTTTGTAAGCATTCTGTCGGAGGGTTTTAGTGATCAGTTAGGCAATTTCTGCTCGGAGAAGATTATTTTGATAATATTCCAGGACACAATTTGGCAGCTCACATCTGTTCCCGTGTCGAATTAAAAAATCAAAGTCGTATCTTTGGTATAATTCGGATGAAACAAATATTTGAATTGTTTATAAATTCAATTAACGTTCAGTTGATTTGAGACTTCCCAGCAAGAAAATCCACTATACTACCCTATTCGTTTAGTTAGCAGTTAAATGAAAGAAAGGGTTTTGGAAAAAATAAGCGAATAAAACGGTAATATACTCACATGGCTTGAAACTGTGGTAAATTCAAATTTCTGGTCGAAAATAGCCTAAATATTTTTGCACCAGGGCAGCTGATTCTTTGCGAGTTACAAATGCCAAACGTGGAATGGTTTTCGGTCTGTCTGCTGTCCGAGTTAGCGAAGCCAAGGAAAACTTCGCTGGATCTCGTAGCTTCTATTCTGCGCGAAACTGCTCTGTGACCGTTGGATAATTCTAAATTTACCGGTTTGACACTTTCAGAATATCCAATTACAATATGATGGCTTGTTTACGACGCGAGGTCGTGTTTCATCAATCTTTTACTTCGCCAGCGCAAATTGATACATCAATAACGCAATAAAACAAGATTAAAGTGGAACAAATAAGCATCATGTAGCGAAGCAAGCATAGGATTTAAACATCAGCGAAGGAATATTGCGTAAATTCACGCGCGCGAAAGCTCAAAGGCAATAAACAGTAAACATTTTGCAGAGCTAACAGCAACCTCTTAAAACACGTGGATCGATGGTTCAAATTACGGGAAGACCAGTCTAGTCAGTACTTAATATGCACGCCACACTCTTTCCAGAAGTTATTGTTGTCTCACGAGTTTGTATATCTAAGCATAACGCTGTTGTGACATTGTAATTAATTTCCGGTGCATACATGGAATTGTTAGGGTGTAAGGACGAGGAGGCAAGATTCGTGTGGTCTCAATTTTTAAAACAACTGTCCCTGATAGGAAGTTTGGACTGAAATTCGCTTCTGTTAATCCCCCGCCCCTCCTTCCCAAAATATTTACACGGGAAGCCATAAAGCTTTGCATATTCACCTGGTCCTCATTCCAGAAGGTTATTGGAGGCTCACGAGTTTGTACATCAAACAAAATGATGCTGAGAAATTAGAATTGATTTCCGGTGCAAAAACATGGGATTTTAAGCGTGTGAGCATAAGGAGCAAAAACTAAGTAAAGTCCACAATTTGTGATCTCAGTTTTTTAAAAAATTTACGTCGACAGGAAGTTTTTGACCAGAAATTCGCTTTTTCGTATTTTCCGCCCCCTCTTCCCCTAATATTTACACGGAAGTTATAGACTTTGCATATTCGCCTGATCTACGTTTACCGGCTTAGCTACATGACGTCAAAATTTCGAGATCAATTTCAATTAATATGACGTCAAAAGCACTCCTGGATTATTGAGAGATATTTTATTGCAGTTGACTTAATGGTTTGCTTCAAAACCCGATTTTCAGATGCCTGAAAGAAAAGATTTAGTGTCTACAATAAATTCGAACGAAAGAATTTTTTTTTAAGGAATACGCGAGTTATCTTACATATACGTGCGTCATTAACTGATAACAATCTGGAAATAACTTGCCAGGGTCGACAAAATACCAGAGAAGTGAAAACAAACTAAAAGGGAACGAAAATGGTTAAGGACCGCAAAACATGGAAACAGATTCTAAACGACGAACTTGTTAAACTTAGTTGTAAGTTTTCTTATTGACAAATCATCGAGATCGTAATAGTGATTCTCCTTACTGTTTCCCATACAATTCTCACGTTTTCAATTCAGATAATTTTGTATTCGATCAACTAAAAATCCCTTAATTTATATTTTTCCTCTATTTTCAACATTTCCCTGCTTGATATTGTAATGATATTGTATGGCAAAATTCTGACTTGAGATTTTAAGGGTTAAACATGCAATGAGTTAAAGATGAAAATAAACGAAGGCATACCTCACGACAAAGAAATGAGCAGAGAATTTCAACAAAAAATTATCAGAAATTGAGTAAGATCCCTAAGAAGCTGTGACGGCGCCCAGACCACCTACGCAAAGCTTGGCCTACGTGTGATTTTACGCCGATAAGTAACCGCAGATCTTCACACAACTCGAAATAGAGGCGTGGACAAAAGTTCCCAGTAGGATAAGGGGGGGAGTCCTTTACTGGATCTTAAACTGGCATTTAAGTGAACCATAGTTAAGTGTAATTTGTCATAATCTCAATAGCATAAATTAATATTTTGCCGGTAAGTATCAGAGGACTGGAGGCAATTGGGAGGGGCACGGAGAGTTATGGGATCGTAGTTTGTAATTTGAAAGCGTTATCTACGGTCAGCCTTCGCTGTGTTAACTTTCGTTTTCGTTTAAATTTATTTAGTTTTTTTTTTTCTGAAATATTGTCATTTTGACATGAGGTTTTACTAAAGCTGCATTCGCATACTTCCCCGAGTAACTATTATCTGCTTTTGTCTATCATGTTATTCTTAGGATATCCTTAAAACCTCGAGGGTGGCAACCACTGAGGTACACATTCCCCGTTCTCCTCCATCAGCTGGTTTTTTAGGGGTTTTCGTGTCCAGCTTTGGTGCATTTAGTTTCTTTCAATCGTAATAAACTTCTGTAAGCATATTGGTGTTAAATGAACGGTACCGTGGCTTGGCTGGCCAACACACCCAGATATCAGCACTTTGTAATTTGTGTGCCCAGTTGAGTAGTGGCGGAAAAATAATTCTTCTTTCACAGCTGAGTCTGTCAGCGAACAAGGTAAGAGGCAGCCGTACAACATCGGGTGGGAGATGGGCGGTGTTCATGTCAAGTAGATCAATTTTCCCCTCAACTCTTTAGACCTGGGCAATTATGCTGGGGAAAAGGCCTCTTCGTATCATGTGGCATTTGCCTGAACTTGTTTTTGTTGTTTGAAGATGACACTTGATGCTCCCTTGTGCCAAGCCCATGATAGAGACAGCAGAATATGCCTACTTCCGGTTGGAGCAGGAACAAATGTCTAATCGTCGACGGATCTTTCAGGCTCACGGATACCAACCTTTCAGATATCGTTGCCGATGATTGTTTTAATGTAAAAAGAGAAGCTTAAAGATGGCGCCTCAGAATAAAAAGGAAAGACTTAATCAGATTTTTTTCAATGCAAAATTCGTGCGAAATTGGCCTGTACCTATCCACGCCCAAATTTTTAGGATTCCTATTTCTCTAACCTAACCAGGAAGTTTGCAATAAGGAATGGAAGGAAAAAACGATGAAATTGGACGTTCACTTCATTTTTATCGAAAAGCTGAAACGATGAGACTTCCTAAATGCAAACAGGGAAGGGGTCGACTTCGTTCGTTAAGCTGGAATCACGAGCGAAATATTAATTTGGAGCTTAGCGCAGGGCAGAGAGAACAGACATACCAGTGCTTTTCCGAAGAGGACGAAAAGAGAGTAATTCTGTTTATCATGAAAAAAGGAAGTCTAGTGTGAAGTCCGTGACCAAAGTTGCCGGTGTGTTTGAGCGTGTTGGGAAAGAGGTAGTACGACAGGACCCCAAGTTCCAAAAACCTGAGTGACGCGAATCTTTTTCGGAGCTAGATATTGTATTTGCCGGTCCTTCTTGCCACGTGAATACGAACACACAGACGCACCAAGATAGTGCAATAATGGTTTTTGCCCCTCCCCCACATAAGGCATGTGGACATTTGTAACCGTCAACACCCCCCTTCCCTTCAAAATCTTATCTGTACCCTTGAAGGAGTAGAGACTGCAAGATCGGGATTGAAAGTGGCATTCGGATTTCTGAAAGTCGCAGCGCATCACTCATTATCGTATAGGCTTCAAAAAGACAACGGAAATTTAAGCAAACCTTTATTAGATCCTACGTTACTACAACAGTTCCGTTTCATCATGCTACATAACTGCCACTGATACCCACGTGATCTGCGTCTTTCTATGAAGATTGTGGCGAGTTCTAGCGTCTTTGAGTGTAATGCACGTGCAGACCACCATATTTCCTGTGGGTGATTACTAAAACTCTAAAAGATATTCTTGCGGTTATGCTTACTTCCGTTTGGAGATTGTGGTCCTGCAGGGAATTGCAAAAAAAGAAAAAAAAAAGAAAAAAAAAAAAAGAACAAACCGATTAAAACAAGGTTGTACATCACGGGTCGCACAACAGGTTCTGAGTAAGTTTAGCACGCAACAAAGTTTTTAAGCCGTCTGGAAAATTTCTCTTAAGCAAATTCACTAAGATAATACTAGACCAGCAGAGTTTGATACCGCAATATTTTTTCGCTGTTGCACAAATATGAATACGCCAGACCTTCCCATAAACCACTGCAGTTGCTAAATTGCCAGTCGACATAGTGGGGAAGCTTTCTTCGCCTGAGATAATCGCATTGTGGGCAATCTATCATGCTGTTATTGCTGATAATCGCGAGAGGTTTGCAGTTCGTTGGGCATGCCACTGCACAATCAAAATTGCCATCTCAATCTACGTTGTGTTTTTTCAGGAAGAACAGCCTTTAGAGAGAGTCGAAAGACCGAGACTATTTCTTATAGCCAATGTAAGCCTTAGATTTCGAACACAATTGCAACCTTTTAACTGAAGAGAAATCTACTTTTCTAAGTGCATTTAGTTGAACGAAATGAATAACTACGTCGCCTGCGAAATGGCACGAAATTAATCGACATCAAAGACTCCTTCACGCGCCCTACTGTTCGTTTTCTTTGCTCCCTCAGCACATTGTGGGGCGGAAATTCCTCGATGCAGGTTTTCGTCGGGTTCTAAGATAAACTATTGAATCGTAATCACACCAAAAGCACCCACTGAGAGGGAAGGAGCTACCTACGAGTTGGGGAAGGTGACATCAGGGTCTTAAAAACGTAGAGAAAATTTGCGGCGATTGGTTACTGAATGATCAATTCAACTCAGCAATCTATGAGTTGCTCCAAAAATTCCATAAAAAAATCAACGCATGTGGAACATTTCTGCAAGTGAATTAGGTCGCCGGAGATATGACTGCCATAAATTGACTGATGATCATCTTTACAACTGGATAAATGCGCGGTGTGAAGAGGAAATACAAATAATGCGAGCCACAACGTGCCGCGCTGCGTAACTCGTGACAAGGTTCTGTGCAGAGGAATTAGTTACACCCATTCTCTCAAAGCCTGGGTGGTCCCCATAGTTACGCCTACGCCTGCCTCACCCTAGTCTCCTTCTTGCCCCCGGTTGTTTGAAGGGTGAATAACGCTGTGCACTGGATAAGTCTCTAACCGGTGGATAGTGTAGCAAGTTCCGTTCACACTTATCAGTTGGATAACGTTATCTGCCATTCCAACAACAAGGCCCTGTTCTTCTACCTTGCTAATACACTATTTAGATTTTTCTCTCGTGCTGCAGGCGATTTTGAACGTCGCAAAAAAAGACTAGCCGAAGCTCACTGAAATATTCGATTCTTCTTCTCCCTGCTGTGATTACATCACCGGAGCTTGCCCAACCATCTCCTCACTCTCCTCAATTGTGTTACAAATAAACTGTTACCCACCCGGTAGAGAAAGTTTGTCCTCCGCCACTTAGAATAACGAAAGGCGACTGAGCATTTTTCTGTTTCTCTATCAGAAGCGCTGCGGTGTTGAGTGGCGTGTCTCCAGAGTTCATCTTCTGAAGCGCCTGAAAACATGAACCGCAACAAGAAGCATTAGTGTTTCTGTCCAAAGATGAGAGTGTAAATTCTCATCAACGTTTCGCATATATTTCTTAAAAGACTGGTTCAGATAATTTGCTCAAGTATCACACGCGTCCAAGCTTCAAATATCTTAACGAGCCTGGAACTTAATCGGGGTCATTGGAAATTGTTCATAAATGGAAGACTATTAACCTCGTAACCCCTAAGAGTGACTAGTATCTAATTTCTTCTTACAGTATCACCCCTGAATCAAACATTACAATCATGAGGAAAACGAAAATAATCAACGACTACAGAAGCTCTTGATTGTTGAACAAATTCTCCTTGTCAGCACCTTCGGAAATGTATAGAGAACAGTATGGAGAATATGCATACTGATGTTAGGGTGTAAAGGGTGAAATAACAGTTAGTTAGGGAAGATAAACATCAAAAAAGCGAATAAGGACGAATCAAGTAAACATGATTAGTGATTTTACTATTGCGAACTCAATAGCCAACCTCTGCATCGTCAGCCGTTCATTTCTCATAGTTTTAGCTCTGTGAATTTGACATTAAATCAAACAGTACCCTCTTTTTATATTCTACTTTCTTCTCATCACTTGTTAGCTTGACATTGTATAGATATTATTGGGAGAAATTTCTTGTCGATCACCACTGGGAGCCAAAAGGTTTAGAGTGATTGAGAACAAAAAACACAAACTAACTGTACAAGGTAAATTTTCAAGGTGTACAATTTGAGACGTGGTTCTAACATTACATAGAGCGAAGAAATTAAGTTTAATCGATGGTGGCCTAACAGATGGAAACGGCCACACAATTTTGGGGTGAAAACTAACTTTTTCTTAACTTACCATTCATCCTGCTGTTTCTTCATCCTTTTCTCAGTCTTCATTTTCCCGGACGCTTTCCCGTGGAACTTGTGGGACATGAAACGGAAAGCCTGAAAGAACAAAGATAAGAAGAATCAGAACAACTTTCAAACGAACAACTGGGAGCTTTGGCAGTTAGAAGAGTCAACGGTTCCTACACACCACCACCACACCAGCAAAAACAACAACAAAGACTGCAGCTACAACAACAAGCAGTAAAGACGTTGACCCTTTGACCCTCTAGAGTGACAAGCATCTAATTTCTCCTTACAACATCACTACTGAATAACACATTAAGGTCATGAGAACAAAGGAAACGATCATCAACTTCTGAAAAAAGCTCGGAAAACGCGCTAAAGAACAAAGGGTTCAGAATAAATCTCACCTCTTTGGGTGTCAGAGGTCGGCCATTATCATCATAGTATTCCAGCTTTACGTCGGGTTTGTATTCTTGCTTATTCTTTGATGAACTACCACCATGCCTGGAGAAAGAAATGCATCGGTAAAAAGCCACTCGTGCGCTATCGACATACTTTTTATTTTATAGATACTGAGATTTACACTTTGAAGTACTATCGAGTACTATCGTTCGTGTCTCTGATTGGACAAACGATGTATTTTCACAGGCGTTCGCCGCCAATCTTTGAATTGAAATTTGAAAAAATCTCAGTTTGTATGAAATAAAAACATCATACCATGGAAAGTGTTTGAACGATTTTACTCACCAGTTGCGATGCATCAGAAAACTCACTCGTTTGCTGCGCTCGCTCGTTGGTATTTTTGATGCTTCGCAGCTCGTGAATGGAATAATCACTATTCCTTATTACAAAATTCACACGATGCCAGTGGCGATGAATCTCTAAATTCTCACGGGTAACATTAGGGGAATAAACAGAGAAGAGTGACGAGAATTCACCTGTCTCTATCGCGGTCTCGGTCTCGGTCTCGGTCTCGGTCGCGGTCTCTGTCAATATCCCTAAGAGAGAGTTTCTCCTTTACGTATTAGTATTCCATCAAAAGGTTTTCTATTTTTAACCCTTTATAATGATTAGAATTTCATTTCTCCTTACAGTGTCACCACTAAATCAAAGATGAAAGCCATGAGATTGCTCGACAAATTCTCCTTGTCAGTATTGTGGGATATACATGGGGAATAGTAAGGAGAATCTCCATACAGATCTTAGATGGCAAAACACCAGTGTAAGAAGAATATCAAGTAGGAAATATTGTTTGATTCAACACCACATTTCTCATGGCTTACATTGTAAGAAACGTAAGACAGAAATAATAAAAATGGTATTTTGCCAGGGTAGATTAAAAATAAAAACATAACTAACGTAACAATTCAGAAAAATGATGCTAAGCCCTGGTAGAATTATATTCTATTACAACTACCTCAAGCTCGCCACATAAGACTGTAAAGACGTAACACAGGAAGAACTGTTTACCTTGAAGATCGACCTCCGCGTTCACGCTCCTCTTCGCTGCAACAAGCAGATCAATAAGAAAAAACGTCAATTACTTTTACTTCAATTAACAACATCAAAGAGCGCATCTCGGCTGAATATGGTAAAATATAAACCAAACGTACCACAACGGCCGATCAGAGCTTAGAGAATTGTCACAAGCAGACAATAAAAACTCAAAGAAAAAACAAAGAAATTACCTAACGCGCGGGAAAATGCGAGAGCATAAGTCCTGATTAGTTTGAGTTCTTACAACTGATTGGTTGAGAAACTAACGCGAGTTTTCTAGACCAATCATAGAGCGAGATAGAGAGATCCAAAGTAGTGATTACTTTAAGCTCTCAATTGAAAACATTGCAACAACAAGGCTGGAAACACAAGAAAATACGCGTCACTGCTGTACTAAAATATTCTTTGCATCTGCAACAACACCATTCTATACTAAAAGGCGCTTTTGTTTAAAACGACATAAAACATCCTTATTGCTTATCTAAACTACTTTGACAAATGCTGGACTCTTTTTTGACCCTTAAACCTTTAAGAGTTATCAGTAACTAACTTCTCGTTACAGTAACACTGCTTAATCATTCATTAAATTGTTCAACAAATTCTCCTCGTCAGTACCAAAGGAAAAACGCAGAGAACAGTATAGAGAATATGGATACTGATGCTAGGGTGTAAAGGGCAAAGGATACATACAAACTTCTCTTCTTACCGCATTTTTTCTTCGTCCACAACACCAACAGAGGGGAGAAATGGCAAAGCTTTCCCTTCAATTTTTGCCTTCGAGTTTTGTTCCAGTAAACCTTAGCAAAATTAAGGAAGAGGAAATGGTAAAAACTCAAGCAATAAAAAATATAACAGCAAAATAAAACGTACAGCAAAAGGCATGTTATTTACCTTTCTTTGATGCAAGAAACAAAGCTGCGCCTACGCCTTTTCCAACCAAAGGTTCTGCGTCAAGAATGTTATTTTCCGTTTCCTATAGACAAAAGAAAAGTATAATTCTGTACGGCGCATTTCGGCGCAGTTTCGTAACACCGTGATCAAAGTTAACTAAACAGCTAATCAAAGGAAAGGAAAATATCACTAGAAACTAATATTAAAACAACACGAAATGAAAAGAAGCAAACTGCTTAAAGCGCGGGAGAACGCGGGAAACTAAGTCGCGATTGGTTTTAGTTTTGATTCTGATTGGTTAAAAGGGTGGAGCGCGAGTTTTCAGGACCAAGCAAAACTAGAGAAATCCCGGATGACTTGAGACTTGTTTGAAAATTGCTGCACATATATACTGATAGATTTTAATTTGTCCGTAGCACATTCACCGGGTTGTAGTTTTAGTAGAGGACGAAGATATCCGAGAAAGGGCCACGGAGAAGGAACGAAAACTAACGAATAACTCAACACTCATGTAACATCCCGTTCCCGTTTCTCGAAATTCTTGGTAGTTACCCTTCCCGAAAAAAAGCTCTCTTTCATTCCTTCCAAGCCCCAACACAAACATACTTGAAACACTGTTTATCGAAAACAGTTGAACTCGAACCGAGCGATCAGGAATCGTACAGACCGCTCTGCTCCTTTTAGCAGTTACGACAAAACTTTTCTTAAGGTTAATCATGACGCTGAAAATCCCCGAGGGCCCCCTGAAATTTAACAGCTCGAACATGCAACCATTTAAAAAGGCGGGAAATGTTATGTTCGGTGCGGTGCCACCAACGTCAACTGTACTAAACGCTGGAAATCATTCCACTCATGAAAAACGCGCGAAAAGACGAGGAACTTTCCGCACGGATTATACAGAAACCTTAAACAAGTGGGAACTCTGAGAAACCAAACAAGAGAAAACAAATATATATTGAAGAAAACTTCAGCGAGTTGCTCTTCTTCAAACCTCTTCTCTTTCTTTTTTCCTCTTTTCTTCTTGTGTTTTCACCCATTCCCATCCTCCCTGCGGTTCAGCTTCTTCGTCTCTCTCGACATCCATTCGCCACTGCAAAGTAAAGAATCGTAAGCTCTTCTTGAATGAACCTCACGTTTCTTTGAAGGAGACAGCGCATGAGAAAAAAACATTCCCATGAATTTCTAAGCATTTCTCACCTCATTATCATCTTCCTCTTCCTCCTCCACTTCCTCGCCAGGTGCACCTACAAAGGAATGAAACATTTTCACAATCCGTTTTAATCCTCCCCGTACTTATTCAAATTTTTTCGTTTTGGATTTATTTATCTCCTTTAAGTGTTTATCCACCTAAACAAACGAGCCTTAAGTGTTTATCTACCTTAGCAAACTAGCCTTTCTTTGAATTTCGAGTTTTTTTACTGCTTCACGCCAGAGTACATTTTTAATAAGAATACAAATGCAGGACACAGTAAAGTAAAGAACGAAAATAAGACTATTTTTTGTGCGACAATCTTCTAAAACTGGTAGTTCTGAATTCAAGGTATCATAGTTTACCTTGAATTTATCTTCCACTGAGTTTCGCAAGTAATCCGAGAGTGGTTTGGTTTTGCTTGACTCCGCTCTGTGATTGGGTTTGAAAACTCGCCCGCGTTTTCCCGCGCTTTAGGTAGTTTGGTTGTTTATACCCTAGTTCTCATTGGCTCTTAGTGGTATCTTCCTTTCTCCTGATTGGCCACTGTGATCACTTTGGATTTGGTTAGACGACACTCAATCGAAATGCACTCTAGGAAAACCACCGCAATCCCTGATTTTTTTTCGACCCTCAATCGAAAGTTACTCTTAAGTCGAACAAAATTAGTAATATTTACTTACTCAGAGTAGGTATCTCCCCGAGTGTTCGGCAAAACTCAGAAGTCGAGTTCAAAATGATGGAATCTGAAATTGAGAGACAAAATCTGAGAAATTCTTTTCCACTGCAAACTACTGAAGACATCAGAAACATGAAGCTCCTTACAAAATGACCGCGTCCGCATTTGAAGAATTTGAACTCACCTTTATTGTCTACGTCTTCCTCTTTTTCTTTTTTAATCACTGTGGCTAGAGCCTCGACAACCTGGCACGAAAACAAGATCGGATTCCATTAAATATCAAACGATTCAACTGCGACACTCACAAACCGTGTTAATATAATTAGTAGAAGGGGTCTCATCTGATCCATGTACGGAACCTCGACAACCTGATGAGAATAAAAGATTACGTACCACCCGGTGTATAATAAATAATTCCATTTTGAAATTTATAAACCGTCCACATAGAATCAATGAGGGGAGGAAGGAGAGGGAGAGAGAAGGCGGTGCAAAGATTTCCCATCCCATAGGTTCCATCTGTGTATGCACCATCTTTGAGACTTTTTCGACATTTTTCGCGGGACTTTTACTTTCGGTTCATGGTGACATTTCTAGTGCTTTTCTTTACATGTAACCATAAATTTGGGCTGTGCTTCATTTGTACGTCATTCTGGGCGGTACATATTTTAGATCCTTAAAGATTGCGGTTATTTTTTTCCTGAGAACACTTTGTAATGTATGTTATACCCTGAATGTGTCCTATTAACAGTCAACGCTAGACGTTGGTTGTCCTGGAGAAACTCACCTTTTCTGCGCCGATCGTCGATTTCTTCTGTTTTAGTCGACGTGACCTTAAGTGAAGAAAGAAAATATTTTAAATTCGAGACTACTATCCTTAAGATTAACTATGAAACCGAAAATTCCCAGTAGGCCTACTAACAGTTCAGGAACTTGGCCATGCAAACAGTGAAAAAGGCGGGAAAAATTATGGCAAGTGCGGTGCCACCAAGGTCAACGCTACAAAGCACAGGAAATCGTGCCGCCCGTAAAAAGCGCGGGAAAAAAGAGGAACTTTCCGCACGTATTGTACGACAAGTATCAGCAAGCTATGAATTTCTTTGTTATTCACACATGGGAATTTGTTGTTAAATCAAAATAACATCTTCTAACTGTTCTCTTGGTCTATTCTCATCTGCTGTTTGCTGGATACCGCGCTGAAACTACACGACGACGTTATAAGGAGTTAAATATTTGCATTTATACCTCTCTAATGCCAGTTGTAATTCTAACTGGGCCTCGTCATCTTCGACTATAGCACCATTGTCTGTATCAGCCATAGGAACTGCTACACGCAAAGAATAATGGAAAGTGATTCATGCGGGAATGAATTAAGAGGGTAAATTTCTCATAAAATTATGCTGCGTCAGTGGTGGGTATTACAAGATAGTCTGGTTTAAATAAGTTTTTAAGGTAAACTGGCCATCGTACAGAGTCTGTTACAGCTTACGTTTCGCGCTTTAGCCCCTAGTCAACTTTGTCATTCGTTCTGACGAAGTGCTGGCGCGCGAAACGCCAGCTCTAGCAACTCATTACGGTGGTCAATTTACAGTATCAACTAAGTTGTTCAAATATTTTGAGGAAAACTCCAATGCGAAGTTTTCCTTAAGGTGATTCTCTGAAACTAGAACTTGCCTTAGATTTGCGATGACATTTCTCACGCCTTTGTAGCATTTCAAGGAAATGACAAAAATGTTATGAAGAGGGGGGGGAGAGGGTCTCATCGTACTCGTTTACGAGAAAATCATGATGTTCATTACTGGCGATACTACGACTGTAATAAAAAAGCCGTTTTGTCTATGTGCGCAGGGCACTCGTACAAAAGAATAACTGTTACACCTTCCGCCGGGACGGGTTCGAATGTCCTATTCAATTACTTGAAAACAAATGCTACAATCGTCTTGGCTGCGGCGAAATTTCAATGAAATGGTATAAGAGAAAATTTTCAACAGACCATCGTCTTCGGGCTCCAAAGGATCAAGTTCCATCATGTCGCCCGTTTCTTCTCTCTCCTCCATCTTAGGTGTATTCTTCAATATGGACTTCACACTCCTGTTTGGAAGTTAGGAAAGAAAATGACCAAAAAAGTGGTTGGTTAAAAGCGCGGCAAAACTCGTAACTGCTAGAAATTTGTCAAAAACTTTTCCCACCTACGACCTTTGCGACCATAATATTAAGGTAAAATGTCGTATCTTCGACGCTAGAACAAATAAAAAACTAACTCAACGCCAAAAATTGAAAACGGTACCGTGATCCACGATCACTGTGTAAATCTGTTTGTCCTGGTAATGCCTCAAGGTCATCTGCCTATGACCCAAACAAATACACAAACACAGTTAACCAACAACATACAATGCATTCTAAAAAATAAAGTGGTAACCAAATTGACGGCAAAACCAGAGCCATCTTGTATTACAAATTACACTCAATTTGCTGAGGTTCAAGACGTACTTTCTCCTTTTAAGAAAAAGAAGAAACAAATTCCGACACCACAACCTTCAACTACATATTTGACGAAGTATTCAGGTGAATGTGAAAGTGAGCTTCGTAGTAATGAACACTACTCGAGCAGTAGTGAAAACAAGTCTTGAAAAAAATGTAGGCCTGTACCAAGAGCTTTGCGATACCAGTGCAGTGCTCGACCTGCTGAGCTTACAGTCATTGGTTCAAATCCCGTACAAGCCTGAATTTTTTGCTTAAACAGAGCTCATTACGGCGAAGATCTTTTTCATATTCACTTCTTTATACGCAGTTCATATATATGATTTTCATATATTCCCAGTCATTTGAAGTATTCACACTTACCTTGAGTGTTTCTCTCTTTTTAATCTTTCTTCTCTTCTTTGGTTTCTTAAATTTGACCTTTCAAGTAGAGATGGAGTCAATAAGTTAGAGAATGACAGGCTATTAGCTCAAAGACAAGTGGAAAGAAAGTTATGTAAACGACCTTCTACCATTTCTTCCTGGGTATAGTACTCAGCAACCGGTCGAGGCTGCGCCATTTCTAGCGACACCTGCGAAAAAATTAAGAACAAAATTGAATTCTACATTCGTGGAAAACGTTAAAGCTATTTACAGCAACAATCATCAAGCAACATTACGCAGAAGATAGCAGATAAAAGCATACTGCCTGCAACATAGTTATAAGAATTATACGGATTCATAATCATTTAAGACTCAGTACATAAACAAGACCTTGACAAACTTTAACCCTCCAACTCCTTAAAGTTATTAATATGTCACTTCTTCCTATAATATCCATACATTTTCCCTTAAGCAGGTAATGAGAAAACTCAAACTTATCAGGTAGAAGTTGTTATCATGATCTAACACCAAATTCTTGTGACTAATTTAAAAGTAAATGTGTAGCAGCTAGAGGGGAGAATTAATAATCAGATATTGGGAATTAAAGGGTTACAGGAACATGGAAGCAACCTCCAGGGTCTTTTCACAGTGTTATTTGAGTAAACAGCTGGTGAGATCATGTCGTACTAACAAGACACGTTAAAACAAACCAAACATTTTTTTTTCAAATTGAACTTGTATACCTACCATCTGGGCTTTAAGTTTTGCTTGTATCTGTTTTAATAAAAAAAATATATATATATATATTGCTTTGTGACTTTCCATCATTTAGAAATGCAAGTAATATTCTACACACAAAATTTACAGTTATGTAAAAATTGTCAGTAAAATTCATCAGAAAATGTACCTTTTTAACTTCATCTTCCTTAGTTGAGTCATAAGTTCCTCCTGAACCTGACAAAACATTTTGTAAAAAACCTTTACTAAGATATATATCACCATCTGTCAGGGCAAGTCTAAAAGGAAGCATCCCAAGCATTTGGGTATTGGAGAGAGTAGGGGGGGATATTCACCCAGTCTCTTGTCATACGCCTTAATATCTTCTATTAAAATAATTTTCCTTAAATGTCAAAGTAATCCAGGATTCTTTTGGTCCAGAATACGTGCACCATTTTTTAGCCAATTAACTTGGTTGCCCACGTTTTCCCTATTTTTTGTATCACCACAGACACAAACATGAAAACGTCACATTCTTACCAAGGACAAACGATTTCTTTTCCTCTCCATCAATTTCTTCATCATATTTCTCTAAAAGTCCTCGCTGTTTGACCTTGAAAATCATGATGGCAAGGAAATGAGATTAACAAACTTATTACACTATTCTTTAATGTACATGCAAATAAGCTCCCATTGATGCAAGTGCTAAGGGTGACAACTTCACAAAGTTCAGATGACTCAACATCATGAACTTACCTTGCCATATTCATCAATTTCTGGCTCATCATACGGTTTGTAATCTGGTTTTCTTTTCCGAAGTTCAACATTTTTATCTGCCTAAGAGAGAAGAGAAAAGTTGAGTGAATTCCATCCAATTAATCTTTTAATAAATTTTTTTCATTGTTTAAAATTAGCTGTAAGTCAACTATCATAAATTTAAATTATTATCTTTTTGTTGGCATTGCAGTGCATTTGGCAGGCTAAAATGAAGATTTAGGTGGGCTAAAATGTATTTCATTATACAGACCAGTTTGTCGTCATTTTTTTTTTCAGTTTCTATTTTCTTAATACCCTTCATAGTGCTGATGATTTATAGTAACACAGTTTATGTTCTTGGTTTTAAATATGTTGAGGCCCCTCTCACAACTCAATTGAACCCTTGCCTAACAGCTTAGCTACGATAACTCTGAGGCACACTCAAAACATATTGATACCCACGAACATAAACCCTATTGGATTATGATTTGTTGGTTGGCTTCAAAGTGATCTATTTGCTGAGATGAGTTTGATGTGAATCAATCACATTAAAAGGAACATACCTTTTCTCTGTCCACAATATTTACATTTACCAAAGTTTGCTCATCTTCATCAAGGACACCTGAAATGCACAAAATTAAAGTAGATCAAGATAAATACTCAGCAGTTTCAATAAGAGCAGGTTACTAGTGGTCAACTGTAAGACCTCCTCCTGCTGTCTGGTAGACCTCTCACTGCCATCTGTTAGACCTTCTACTGCTACCTGTAAGACCTCCTACTGCCATCTGTAAGACCTCCTTCCACCATCTGCTGTCACTGCCGTCTGTTAAGCCTACCAGCAAGCTCTTATGTTTGGTCTTGCAGAACAGCTGGCTAGCACACCATCAACAGCCACTTATGGTAAAAGTTATTGAAACCCCTTGAATATTGTATAACTGCTGCATAACTAAACAAATTTCTTCTTCAAGTGCTGTGACTCATACGTCAACAATCACCGGCAAACTGGCAAGTTTATTATCACTTCCATTATTTAGAAGGAAGTGTGTAATCAGATTATCTAACAGCATCTAACAGTATCTAACAATATGTTATTTATTGAGAATAAACAAAGGAACTGATTTTAGAGAGACTGTGATCCTTTGTCAGTTGAGGGTATCACAGATAATGACAATGTAAATTGGCCTCAATAAAGAGTTTCTAAAGCTGGCATTTCAAGCATTAGATCATGGCTCTGCGATTCTGGCTCAAGTAAACCTACAAAGAGAGAATCTAACACTCAGAAATAATCTAATATTGAGAATGGTCCACTTACCAGCATCTTTTAAGGTCATAATCACAGTAGAACCCTCCTGAAAAAAAACAGGTGAAGTTTAAGGTAAGTCCTGTGAAAGAAAATCCACTCTGAGATTTGTGACAATACTGAAGATGTAATGATAATATTATCCACATGGGCACTTATTCAAAATTTTGGCTAAAAAGAAGGTTGCTTATTGGAAGGAGGGGCATCTATTTGAGGGGGCGGTGATTATTCTCTTATACTGGTAAAGCTTAAAGAGATAAAGCTTAAAGAGGTAAAGCTTAACCCTTTCACTCCCACAAGTGACCAAGACAGAATTTCTCCTTACAATATCAATATAATATCAAGCAGGCAGGTGATAAGAATAAAGAAGAATGTCAACCATGGGATTATTAGTTGATCCAATACCAAATTCTCTGAACTAACATCATAAGAGTTGTATGGAAGATAGTAAGGAGAATTACTAATTAGATCTTGGGAGTGAAAGGATTAACAAAGTGGCAATAACAAATGGTTTTTCCATGTATCCCTACATGTAATTATATGAAACCGTGAGGTACAAAGGTAGGTGCTTATTCAAGGGGGGGGGGGGGGGAGGCACTTGTTTGACATTTTTAAAGACAACAAAAGTTGCACAAGCCTTAGTGTAACTTGTAGTCTTTGAAAAATTACAAGTACTTATTTGCATGAGAAATCAAGTTAATACTTGTTAATAATTTCCATGAAAAAAGCAACACAGAAAGCCTAGACAAAATTTTAACAGCGCACCAGCCATTTGTAATTTGCACTTGTGTTACAACTTCCCATTCATATTACATGAAAAATGCACTTGTTTTCAGCCAATCAGCTGCACGTAATTTTTTCATTTATATTATTACAAATTAAATATCTGGCTTGAACAAACCGTAAAATGTTCTTGTGAATGTTCAACTTTTATGCCTCTAAGATCCTGGCTTGAGTATGTCTACAAAAAGAGAATGCCACACTCAGAAATTTCTAAAACAAAAAATGCTTCATTTATAAAATAGTGTAGTGGACACTTTAATTTTTTAATTTTTTTATCAATGGAATAATAAATCATTAGTATTCTATACATTTTTTGAAACAATTTTGAACAGTGAAAAGTTTTGAAAGTTTGTCAATAATGAGAGGAAAATGGGAATCCATGATAATACCCTGTGTTCAACTCCTGAAAGTGATTAACATGTAACTTCTCAATATAATATCACTCTGTACTTTATCTTCCACTCAGGTAGTGCAAATACTCAAACTTATCAGGTAGAAGTTGTTACCTTGATCTAAACCCAAATTCTTGTAATTGCATACAATTTTCAAGAAATTGTGTAGCAGCTAGAGGGGAGAATTAACAACCAGATCGTGGAAGTTGGACGGTTAAAAAAAAATTCAAATTTTCCATTTCTATAGAAACTTTGGGCAGAGACTGACTACATACTGGCTTCTTTGATTTTGACAGAGATCGAAATTCTTCCTCCATTAAATCACTTATCCCAAATTCTTCATCCATTTCTTCCAGCAATTGTGCCTGTTGAAAACCAAAATTTACACAGTCAAATACATTAAAAAGTTTTTATTGCAATTTAGTAACAGGTCCTCCGTGAAATTCCAATATTTCATAGAATCATACTGCATCTATGTCCCTCGAAGTAACTTCATTTCTTGTAGTCTGCCAGCAGGTCTCCACTTTCAGCACTTCAGCACAATTGTTTTTTTTCCACAGGAAAGAACAAGGCCTTCAGCATTACAAGCCAGCTAGCACATACTGTATGATCAGATACCAGCTGCCCCCCCTCTCTCCCCCACTTCCCGTAAGTGGAAATATAGGTATTGCAACACTAATAATAAGGACCTGCTCACAAGTTACATTTCTTGAAGCCTAGAAGAAAATGCTATGTGTAAACTTTTTCACAAGTTCACATACATGTAGCCCCTTGCAACATGAAACTGTTTTGTTGTCCAATACCACAGCATCATTTTTGAGTTATACAATGTTCTGTTATTTAAGTTACCTAAATTATAGTTAAGCCCATTTCAGAGAAGCATTGAACATAGCTTTATAAGGCAGTGATTGAGGGCATGGCTATGGAAAATTTCTTAATGGCTACACAGCAAACTGAGAAAAAATTTTTAACAAATTCTGGGCAAATTAAAAAAAACAATTGTATAATCACTGGAATAAAACTAACCCTTTTCTCAGCCAAAACCTTTTCATTCTCATTTTTCCTACTCTTTAAAACCCATGACATGGCACTGTCATCATCATCATCACTGTCGGCAGTACCCAAGCTTTTCACTTTTCTATTCCAAACAGAAGAAAGAAGTAGTTTATAGAAGCAGTGCTTATGAAGTATCTAAAAATCATTCCTTATGACCTCTCCATTTAATAAAACTATTATTAACTAAAATCACATTTGACAATTATAGATAATCATTCATCCTAGAGTTGGGACCTCAACTTTGAGAGCCCATGTTACGGTTAATCCTTTTGAGTGATTTGCATCTGATTTCTCCTTAAAATATCACCCTTGAGTCAAACATTGAGGTCATGAGAAAAAAGGAAATGATTGCTAACTGAAGACACTCTTGATTGTAAAATAAATTCTCCTTGTAAGCACCTTGGGAAATGTATAGAGAACAGTATGGAGAATATGCATACTGATGTTAGGGTGTAAAACATTAAAGGAAGTGATACGGGAGTCCGGAAAAATCTACTTGTCAAGATATATTCATGACTTACCCTAGTTTTTTGTTAATTCTTCTCTTTTCCTTCATTTCTTCCAGTTTCCTTTTAAACTAAAGAAGTTCCATAATTTTAGTTTTCATTTGTAACTTATGTAAGACTTATCAAATAAGCATTTTTGTCGTTCTCTTCCAGAAGTTATCAACATGTAATTTCCCATCACAATTCCAATAAGTTATTTTGTAAACAGGTTCAGAGAACAGATGAGCTTATCAGCTTGAGGGGTGCTATTGTGATACAACACCAAATTCTCTGGTCTAATTTACATGAAATATATAGCAGTCAGTAGGGAGAATTATCAGATGGATCTTGGGAGTTAAATGTTACACACTTTTCTAGGTTTCTAACAGCTGGTCAATTGCCTATGTGCAAAATCAACCACATTAGATTTTTTTTTGGTAATCAATTTCTCCAGTAATTAAAATAAGTGGTATTGGTTTGAGAAAAAAAATTCAAGTAGTTCTGAAGAATTTCATGTTTTTTCTTTTTTTTAAGAAGCAACATGATCAAAAAAGCCTGAGGCCCTCTGTCCTCACTGAAGACAGATTAAATTTTCTAATTGTCTTTAATTCAATTTGTAAATTAACTACTTCTTTATAAATTAACTGATTGTTAACATTCAGTTAATCAATAATGTTTCATAAATAATATGCTAAAAAATTATGTATAATTATGTTATGCTACAAAAAAATTCATGTGGAGCACACCTTTTCAGTTTCTTTCTGGTCAGCCATGTTGATTGCTGGCACATGAACATCCTCTTTCTTAGAAGTTGCATTTTCTGTCCAGAAAAATTATCGCAATAAGACAACTGTCACTCTTTTACCACTAAAATAAATGCTTGGGTTGAGGTAAAAGTTTTATGTCATTGCACAATAGTTCAAGACCTTCTATGCTTCCTGTTTTTGCAATGCATTTCTTTATGCTTTAGTCATGTTACATGTGTTGTGTTACATGTGTTGTGTTACATGCATTAATAGGTAACACAGCAATGTACATAGCACTGTGACATTGATGTGTTCCAAGGGAGATGAGTTTGAGAGAGTTCAAATGTGCATTAAAAAATAGTCTTTTGGTGATGAGCAGTGTAGTTTGCAAACCAACAAGTGTTTAATGGTTACTGTTCCACGCCATCCTTACCCTCTTGTGTTCCAGATGAGTCAGTACCTTCAAGAGGCTTTAGTCCAAGTTTGATTCTCAGTTTACTAAAGGTAAAGCAATAGTAAATAGTATAAATATTACAGAATTAAAATATAACGGATAAAAACAATGTTTATTGTAAAAAGGTTTGGATAAATTTCTTTTTACAAGCAAGCAAGTTTTTATGTGGAAAAATGACTATAAGTAAACATGAAACTATAACTACAATGCACATACTTAGTCTCCTCAATGCTTAAAGAAATGTCTCCTCCCTCTTGCTTGGGCTGTGCGTCGCTGCCTGTGAGAGAATGTCAAGGCTTCAGTTCATTAGCAAGGGCAAACAACATATTCAGATTTATTTGGCATTCTAAACTTTTCTCTCTATTTTCAAAACAGTGACATACATATCCATCTTCATCAAACACATGCAAAAGTCATCGATGCCACTCACTTCGATCCTCGCGAGCCGATTCTTCTATGGCGTACTCATAGAGGTCATCATACTCTTCTCTCTTAGACTTTTTCTTCTCAATTCTTTCTGTTTCTTCATCCGATCCATGAGCTCGCTTCTCTCGATGCCGTTCATCATGCCTTCTTTTATCTCTGTCCCCGTCCTTCTCGCGCTCCTTGTCTCTATCGCGGTGTTTTCGGTCTTTCTCTCTTCTTCTTTCGCGATCTCTGTCCTTATCCTTTTCCTTATGCTTTTTAGACGAACCCATAATGTCATAAGCAGACGTATATGAAGTTATATGACTTTGGTTAATTTGTGATACGCTTTTCCTACGATCACAACTTGGCAGCCATGATGGACTTTAGTAACCAGGTCTTAGAGTTAAGCAGCCTGGCCTTCAGCTGTGTTTCCCAGGACTGGATGGCCAACCCAAACGGAAAGGCTTTCGTTGCGTTTGTGACAATGTTTTTCAGTTTTTAAAAACTGAAGAGGGAAGATAAAAAAAGGGTTTGAGAAAATTCGAAAATATTCCCTTTGCGCTTTTCCAAACTATTATGCCATGTATGGTGTATGCTTCAGACTATAGGTAGACCCTTGCAATTTTTTTTAAGCACAGTTCGTTGCCCGAGCAAATAGAGATCCGCTAAAAAAAATAATAACTACAGGCGTCGCAAATTGCACTGAGAAAGAGGTCCGAGTAGCTCCGAGGGATCGCGAGCGGTGTGAGCGGTGTACGAAGATTTCTAACCCCCAGACCCTCACGCAGCTCGTTCCAGACCTCAAACGGTAACTGTTTTTAACATGGCCGCCAGGAAACAAAGTGCTCAACACGAGCCTAGGTAAGATCATCTTTTATTCTAATTAATCGATATCCTTATTCGATTTGAGAGCTCCTTGAGATCAATGGCCTGATAACAAAGGATGCAAAAAATTCAGCTGAAGTGATATTTAAAGTTTGGTTGCATCTTCACGCTAAAGCTTGAAATTTTCAAGAAAAAGCTGAGCACACTGAGATCTGAGATCTTTGCAGATTTACTGGCCAACACGTCATTACAGACATAATCGGTTTCTAAATAATCTGTATTCCATTTGTGTCCTTATCTTACAGTGTCAGTATTGTTGCTCTCAATTCCGGAGACCTAATAACGAGTGCGTGGGTTTCGCCGAAAGTGTCTTCTCCTTTTTCAAGTTCATTCCTATAAAAATTCCATGTACGAAAAAAGAGATAAGAGTCCAATCTCCGTAGAAAATATGCATTGAACTTGTTAAATGAGCCACAAAATTAGCCTAAAACAAAACCTCCGAAAATTCTTAAAATTCCAAACAAAGGAGTAACAAATTTACGTGAACGAAAGCTCAAAAACAACAAACTAAAACTCCGCAAAAAAAAAACTAAAGTAAGCGAAAAATGTCCACGTTGGTTTTCCAATGTCAAGGTTAGAGTCATTTTACGTGATTGGCTAATTTGTGAAATCACGCGCGCCGCAAGTGAATACAAAAATAATACGAAGGGGAGAGTGGAAGAGAAAAATTACTACTTGAAATTTAAAAGCGAAAGAGATTTTCTGCCAGTCAGTTTTTTTTAGCTCCTTCCTTTCTCCATCCAATCAATCTCAGTTAACGAAACTGATCTCTAGTTATGTACTGCTGCAATTATGTTTTTAAAGTTCAAGTTCAAGTTCAAGTCTTTTTATGGAATTTTTTGCGCGTTTTTTTGTTGCCGCAACGTGTTTCATGTATGAGAAAAGTTGTAGTAGTGTAGTTGATACTGTCCTGAATCAATTTCAGTATTTGAGCAACTGCTTATCTACCCTTCCCCAACCCAACATTGACCCTAGCTTGTTATCAGTTGACTGTTGTTGGGTTAGGGGAGGTGTAGGTGCGCAATTGCTCAAATACTGACACTGATACGTCCTCAGAAACGATACCTTTTAGATCACTTCATGACTGCTGTTTCAATAGTCCATTTTACAGACGCGTGCTTGGTTGCCAAGCCTTTGAACAGGAGTGAGGCTAAAGGTGACCTTGTTATGATACAAACCGTACTGCTTTTCAAATGTAAATTAGTTTTTTATCATGCTGGCTAGATATTGGTCTCTATCATTAAAAGGTCACCTTCAGCCTCACTTCAAATAAAAGGCTTGGCAACTAAGTACACAACTCCAAAATGGCCTATTCATGGTTTTCTTCTCGCGCCAGGCTCTACTTCTAGATCTTAAGTTTGGGATGCCGTGTCGTGAGCTTTTTGATTAAACGACATAAAGGAAAAGATCCTTTACAAATTGAATTTACTGTTGTCTGAAAAATATTCTGCGAGAAGATATGTTTTACGCGTCGAACGGCGCCAGACTCCATTTCCACTGTGATAAGAGAGGGAGCGTTAAATTGTACAGAGAAACTAGAAATTTGCCTTTTTACATTTTAGCAGGTTATAATCTCTTGATTTTGGTTTGTAAGACCTCTTCGCGCACGCGGTTTTCCAATGAAGAAAGGGAAAGAATCTTAAGCAATTTTAGAACACTAGCCAACCTGAATGATGTTTACCCCGATACAGCAGACAGCAGACATGTTTATTTTGAAGATCGAAAACTTCTGTCAAATAAAAAAGCTATGATTGTGGAACTGAGCAGAAATGTAAACGTTGCATTAAAATGATTGCATTATTGAAATTATTTCCTTTTGTCTTTCCCTAAATCAAACTTTCAATTGAGCAATCAAAAGTTTGCGATTTCTTTTTCCCATAAATTGTTTTCAGGTACTGTTTGTTTTTTTCCGCATAATGAATTTAAGGGAGGTCTATAAACAAAATTTTCGCGTGATGTGAAAATTGATCCGGGCATAAAGGCCAAAAAGATTGGAGAAGAAAGAAAGAGAACGGATAATGTAGAAAAAGATTTGACCGAATGAAAGAAGAAAACATAAGCTGAATGTAGAAGCTGTTGGCAGTTTTTTCACACCTTCACATCTTAACTGGCGTGCGCAAATTAATCATCACCTACACTTTTAATAATCAAGTGAATGGTTTGTTGAATTGGATTGTTTTAGGCATGTTTTTGTTGACATTTTAGGACAGTTAATTAACTTGGCCGTCAGAGGAGAGATTAGATAGCTTAACTTACGCATTTCTTATCTAAATTCTTCGCTAAGCATTGAGCAACTACTGCATGCGAGGTCAATACGTGTTTAAACATTGAAGTAACTTGGACATTTCAGGTTTCCCGTTGTTTTTAATCTCATATACGTTGTGCGGATTTCAAGGCCCGGATACCACGTCGCCTGAACGCAAGTTTTGGTACTCAAATGATCATTTTTTGAGAGGGATTTATTTTGGAAATGCTGCCAAACCAAACAGAGAAGAAAGAGCAGTTGTCAGTTCTAAAGAGCGGACGCAATTGAGCAAGTCTTGGAGCGTAAGAAGATAAAAAGACAACTCACTTTAGGACTCTTCTGAACGGCAGTCTTAAAGTGATCTTCACTGCCTGTTAAGGACAAGTTGAGTAAACATGACATTGAGCCCAAGTCCTACTAGTTTTATTCTTGACACCACAAGACGAGAGGCGTTAAGAAAGGAAACAAGCAATGTGCCGATTCGAACGTCACTGTCACAGTCGATGGGAGAGTATATCTCGATGACAAAAACTCATCCCGTCGATGCTTTATATTTCGACGGGAAAACGATATCAAAAAGTTCTACAATAACTCCTTCTTCATCTATTTATCATGAGTCAAAGATCCAGGACTCTGCAAAGCAACATCGTGAAGGTAAGAATTTGTCATTGTATTGTGTGTGTAGTCCGTGTGTCGAACAATCTTTACAGTACAGTTATTAAAGATTTGTTTACTCTGGGAAATAGGATTCTGTACGTCATCTTGTTGAAAGACCTCATTTACGGAAAGTTAAATCAGCAACGATTTTCATAGAAAAAGGGTTCCGGAATTATCTTCTTTCCGGGAATTTCTTTCAGATTTCTTCATTCGACCTCATAAGTCCATTAGCTGAAGAATTCACATTCGACAAATTGATGAAACTTCGACGCGAAAACTCCACTGTTTTGAAGTGGACAAATATCAATTGGCCGGAAGTAGAGTGGAATTTGTAACCTCTTAAGAGAAAAATGAAATTTTTGGAAATTCGATTAGACAGATTTAGTTTTGAAATGGCGAAAAATTACTTTTCTGTCAAACGTAACCATCTGTTTTTGAGATTATCCGATGATTAAGACAAATTTAAGTCCTGATTGGGTGACGTTATATCAATGCTTTTAACAGATGACTGTTCTTGTTAGTATTATTTTATTTTTCATCATTTTGTGGCAGAACTCTGTAAAAGAGATAATGTGAGCGTTTTCTATTTTATTTTACCCCCTTACGCCCTAATATCAATATCTATATTCTCCATACCCCTCTCTGTATATTTCCTTTGATACTGACAAGGAGAATTGATTAAAAAATCAAAGTTTGTTAGGGTTACGATCATTTTCCTATATTCTTCTACCTTCCTCAGGTGTGCCTGATGAAATAATAGCCGGAAGCGTGGCAGGTGGATTGACAGTTCTGATTTTAATTGGTATACTTTTGTTGGCGGTAATTTTAAAACGGTGAGCAATAATTATTTTATTATTGTTCTACGCCAGGTTATTCTTCTTCCTCTTTATCACGGGGTCAGCGAGTTCCCCCTGTTTCAGTCCCTCCTCCGACTGGGCTGGGGCTGTAGGAACCCCTGATTCCGAGGATTATACTTCACCATTTTTTTTGTAGAAAAAATGTTCACTATTGCAGCAACTGCTTTCATCGTATTACTGTTTGATATTGAGACTTTCCACCGCATATTCAGTGACTGAGGGATTACCCAGGGAGTAGATTCTCCGGCGATCTTTTCCCAAGGAAGATCAAAAAAGACCTTACGCCGGTCCAAGGGTGATATAGGCGCGACGATGAATATTTTCATCTCCGTTACCCCGGATACCCGTTGTTCTTTGACATGCTTCCACGGTCATCTACTCCATGCTGTCGTAATTTCACCTCCTCATCCTTTTTATTAAACTACGAGGATTCTCACGTTTCCGGCAAAGTCTGTGGCGCGCTTTTAAAATTAAAAGAAGAAAAAAAAACTGAAAAAAATTGATGTCAGCTTGACGCGCGGGACTATAAGGGTGACGCCTAGTCTCGTACCCATACCTTCCACGGCCAGGCGGAAAGTTCTGGGTTCGAGATCAAGTGACGCTTGCTTTGAATGCGCCTCACTCCCATAGTTCCGCGCAGCTCACCAACGTCTTGTTTTGGTTAATTTTATTTTACTTACGCGATGGACTTCGCTGAAAAGGAGGGACTGCTCGTAGTCTACCCCCTTTCCCGAAATAATTCATTTTCCAAACTGACCATCTATTGTTGACTTCTGCTTTCAGTCGAAAAACAGGCGGATCAATCGTTGCCCAAAGTAACACAGAAGCCTCCTTCGACAATCTTGGATTCAATAGCGGCCGAAAAATTTCCGAGTACATGGATCTGAGCGAACTGGAATTGGTCAGAGTCAAAGTCACCAACACTGTGAAGAGAAAAATGTCCGCTTTCACCAAGGAAAATCAGAAAACTAATCGGGTGTCCTGTGGTCGGTTGGACCTGGTTGAGGTCCCTGTGAACTCGCACATTGATGACGATGTACTTTTGACGGCTTGGGTGTAACAGAGCTTATAGGTTGTAGGAAAATAAATTTTCAATATAAGGAGCCTTAGGCACAAAATTGTTTCGCTAGCTTTCCGAGAGCTAAGGTACATAATAATCATAACGGTTTCTGTTTTCCAGGTTCTGTAATTTAAAGCTAAAATAAAAGGTGGACAGCCTGTGTGTCATTTGCGCGCTGCTAAGCTTATCCATTTTAGTCCGCGCAACAGGCCTCTCTTTTCTTTTTGCGTTGAGTCGCGTGGACGCGGGCGCGAGGCCGGTTTACGCGCGAGAGAAGGAGCGCAGTAAAATTTTTTTTCGCGCGTGACTCACTCCTCGCACTCATATCGCGCTCGCCTGATAAAGCAAAGGAAGGCTTTGTTTTGCTTGCTGCGAAAAATGGACTAGAAAAAATACGAAAATTTAGATCAGAGGTAAGAATTCAGATAATTGCGGATGTAAAATATCAAGGAAAAAAGCTTTTCTTGGTTTTCCTTTGGAAACAAACAAATTGCCACAAAAAGTGAATTTCACCTCTTATTTCATTTTATTTCATTTAATCAATGAAAATCTTGGTATGAAAGCTTGTTTCAAAATAAATAGGTTATAGAGTTTAACACTAATCTCTTTTGCAAATCTTCTTTAGGTTTCTCAAACAATTAAGCAGTCTTCTTGTTTGAAAAACTAGCCAAAAATTTCTCTGCCTTTTAACAGTACAATCATTAGAATTAACTTGAAATTTATAACTCTCAGACAGTGCCATATGTGTACATTTTGAAAATGAATTCAAATCTGACTGTAAGTTACATCTAAAACATTGACTGGCACTAAGCTTTATCCATAAGAAATTTCCTGTTTTCTAAAGTTGAATAAAATTTCACATTACAAACTTAAATGAATGGGATTGTTTGAGAACTGGTGACTGGCCAGCTGTTACCTTGAAAACCGAGACCAGATCACTGAATGGTCCCAAAATCCCTAATGTTGAAAACTAACACTTAGTATCCCTCCAACAAATTTAATATGCAAGAACTCTTCCACATTCTGGTTTAAGATACATTTACACATTTACCATATGTAGCACTAACAGCCTACAATCTTACAGACTTACAAGGAAGCACACTTTGCTTTAGAAATCCTCATCTACAGTTCTAGCTTTCTTTGGTTTGGTAAGTTTCTGCAACATCTCATCTCCTACACTTGATGTAAACCTCTGCACTACACTATCAAGTCCACTGGACATGGCCAGATCATAAGCTGTCTGTCCAGCATCATTTGCAACATTGGTTCGGGCACCCAGTCCTAACAGAGTGTCAATACACTTGAGTCCATTGGCACCTAGATGCACAGCTTCGTGCAGGGCTGTGTTCCCTTTGGTAATGCCCTTGACATTGATTTTAGCACCAGCATTCACTAGTGGTGGAATACTTTCAGCATGTTTATTGATAGTTGCAAGGATTAATGCAGGAATGCCATCAGAGGATTCACATTCTGGATTTGCCCCCTCGTCAAGAAGTCTTTGCACCTCCTCATCTCTCCCTTCCCCCCTTGCCCCAATCTCTTTCAGTAACAACTTGTCCTGCTCACTGAGTTTAATCTTAGTATTTTCTTTCCCCTTCCGTTTTTGCTTCTTTCCCTTTGTGGTAGTTCTCAAACCATTCTGAGTCTGTTTTCTGCTCCTTCCCAAATCCTCCTTACTCCCAGACTCTGACCCATACAGATTCAATGCTCTCAAGCTTGAAGACAGAGCTTTGGATTTCTCCTTCCACAACTCTTTACCATCTCTTCTGGCAAAGGTCACTGTTAAAGTGACCTCCTCTCCATTGAGATCTTCATGAATTGTTGCAGTAATAATCTTTCCCAACCGTGGTTCACCAATGGTGGCTCGGAAATCTGGATTATTCTGCACATGTGTGCGGATGTGTGAACACACATGGTCCATTTGTTGCCGCCAGAATCCTTTCCCAGGACTTACAGCAGCAAGAGCTGGTCGTCTGTCTCTTGAAGCATCAAGCCGACTTCGTTCCAGAGCTTCTGACTCCATTTGTGATTGAATACTGGTTGCTGATTTATAGAAGAGACCAACTGTGGAAGTTGCTGAAAAGAAAAGAAAAATTACTACTAGCTATAAATGTTATAATTCATTTATAGAATGAGCTGAATTAAATGTACGCACAGATTTTGATTGGTTCTTGCTTATGATCTACTGGAGGACAGATGCATTTATGATGTTACCATTAACAATTTTTTGCTTCTTCATTGTATAAGATACCATGGTTTCTCTGTTATAAGGCGCATGGTTTTCTCAAGAAGATTCTGTCTTCAGTTGGAAAGTTAGTGCTGAAATTGGGGTGCGTCTTATAGCCAAGTATTTTTGCGCAACAAAGTCTTAAGATCACAATTTTAGCAGAACTTGCAGTTTAAAAGGCAAGAAAAGGACACTAATTGTTGAGAGAAAAAGGAGAAAAAGCAGAGCTTTTTGGTCTGAGGTGTAGCAAAGATTGCATCAAATTCATTCCTTTATTCCCTATGAATTAAAAAGGAATACTGCTTTTAGAACACTAATCAACTTCTATAGAAAAGCAAACAAATGAAAATTTGCACACGGGATAATAATTATTGTTCTCAGTTTCATCACATCCTTTTGTTAACTCTCAACCTTTTGGTGCGTCTTGTAACTGAGTATTTTCACATAATTTTCAGTTTGGGAACTTGGCTTGACTAAATTGCTAAGTTTAGGGTGTGTCTTATAACCCAAGTGCACCTTATAGTCACAGAAGAAGTCTAAATGTAATTAGAACATTAGTGATAAACTAGGCTGCACCACTCAAGCTGCTTTTTTGTCCTCAAGTTACCTTTGACATCATCTGTGATCTATTACTAAACAGATGCACAGCAACAAAGAATCTTTTTTAACATTGATAACAATTTTTTAGTTATAGCCACCCTCTTATAATTTTTGTTGTCACCAACAGTATCATCTATTCTTTCCCCCTATGAAATCCAAGAGTGACTAACATCTAATTTCTCTTTACAATATCACCCCTGAATCACACATTAAGGTCATGAGAATAAAGGAAATTATCACTAATTTAAGAAGCTCTTGATTGTTAAACAAATTCTCCTTGTAAGCACCTAAGGAAATGTATAGAGAACAGTATGGAGAATAGGCATTCTGATGTTAGGGTAGAAAAGGTTGAGCACCTTGTTTAGTAGACATGGTGGCCCAATGGTTGGTGCGCTGGCTTCAACTTCAAGAGGTCATTTAACCCTTAAACTGCCAAGATCTGATTGTTAATGCTCCCTTCAGCTGCTACACATTTCCTTATAAATTAGTTGCAAGAATTTGGTGTTCAATCAAGAAAATAACTTCTCCCTAATAAGTATGAGTATTCTCATTAACTGTTTGCTAAATAATGCATGGATATTGTAGAAGAAGTTACATTTTAATCACTTTTGGGAGTTAAGGGGTTAACTTTCCTTGTCTCTACTCAGGAGTATAACTGGGTACCAGTGAACCTACAGAAATATTGGCAAGAGCATCTTATTTCAGAAAAAAAATTGTTCTTACCTTTATCTGCTTTTTCTGCTGGAGTTGAAGGGATAGAAACTGGCAACCAAGTTGCATTTTCTGACCTTCCTACTGTTTCATGAATGCTACGCTTTTCAACAACAGTGCCAATAACATTTCCTGGACTCTGACGCGAAACTCTTGGAGGTGGTTCAATACCACATCCACACGTATTACAAAACCTTGCGAATGCACTATTGGAAGCCTGACATTGAGAACAGATTAGAGGACTTTGGTAAGGCTGTGGCTTTGATCCACACCAATCACAGAAACGAGCATCACTGCTATTCACGCGAGAACACTTGGAGCAAGACATCAGGCTACTAACAGAGTCCTTTGGCATTGGAGGAGCACTTGTGCCTGTAAATATTTGTTTAGCATTGTATGGAAGTTTTGCTTCACAGGTGACACAAACTGTCATGTCCGGTGGATTTCCTGTACCACATACAGCACACATTAACTTGTGTGCCAATTTCTTGGTGGCCTGTGGTTGACGCTGTGGTGAAATAGGTGCTTCACAGATGATGCAATTGGGTGTGTTCAGTGGTACCATTGAGTTACAGGAGACACACATACCAAGCTGCCCACCCTCAGGAGGGGGAAGCCTTGAAGATGGTAATGGTGGAATGGGGGATCCACATTCAGAACAAAACCTTGCATATGGGTCTGATGGTCTGGGTGCCATACAGTAGATACATTTTAAAAAATCAGTCTGTTGTTGAATCTTACTTGCATGAATTCTGTTCTGTGGCCCTCGTCTCTCCTTTAATTCACCATCAACTTCTGTAAGAGATTGATCTGGGGTACCTAATGTTGCTTGATTTGAACCAAACCTTGAAGCTGTGAATCTTGCTTCACTCCTGGGTTTTCTGTAATCTGACCCTCTGACATTTTCTAAGTCATCTGGAGTTGATGTAAGAAATCGCTTTGATTTACCCTCAGTCCCCCATGCTTCAGACGTCTTCAATTTGGATCCTCTTCCGGCGTTCTCAAGAATTTGACCGAACAAAGTTCCCGACGAATCCCTTAAATTTCCAGTTGACGAAGAAATGCTTTGCTGAAGCTCAGAGACATTGTCTTCACCATCTAAACCTTCTCTTTCTTCTGGTTCTTCAACCATAAATGTCTTGGTTACAATGGAACTTTCTCTCGTGCCATCACTCGAGGTTGCCAGCGCTTTTACGATCCGCTTTCCTGGACCCAAAACAAAAGGTCTGTTGTATTTATAGGTGCATTTGATGCCAATTTGTTTAAATGGCTCCGGTTTCATTCCGTTTATAGTGTAATATATCAGAGTATCTGGTGTCTCTGAACGAAGCTCGATGGGAGTATGAGTGTCTATGATGTTTTTTCTTCCTCCCATTGGAAGCCTTAACGGCATAATACTGGGAACTCTGATCATTCCTGCTGTCATTTTTCAAAAGTTTTTTGACGCCAGTCAACCTATTCTTCTATCGGTTTCCTTCTTGATTTGGTACCAGATAAGACTACACGTCCCACTGAAACTTATTTGCGAAATCTGGATCAGATTTTTTTTCTTAAGAGATTTTAAAGCACCTACAATTCAAAGCGTCCAAATAGGATCGTTTGCCCTTTTAGCCGCCATTTTTCAAGCTATCCCACAATACTCATCGCGATGGGCAGACTAACAAAGTCTCGTTTCTATAGTAACAAAGATCAATGATCATGCGGCCATGTTGAAGTTGTAGGTTAAAACTTGTTTACAAAGTTTGTTCATCGAAGGATAAACAACCCCGATGTACACTTGAAGTGGTGAGAAAAAGATTATCTGACAAGGGCTAAGTCTTAAGAAGCGTCGAGAGGTGATGAAAGGCTTTTAGCACTCAAAATTATGTTTTGATTAACAGCGTCTCTAAAGCCACTTTTCTTCGTCAAAGTTGACAGAGCGAAATTCAGCGAAAATGTCTTCTTCTACCAGAAATAGTAACAGTCCAGCCATTGATAAGGCGTGGTTTCACGATACAAAAACTAGCTGCGAGAAACAAGCGCGTTATTTTGTACATATTCGCAAACTTCAAGATGAGTTGATCAACCGCGAACAACACAATTTAATCAACGCGATGGAACGTTTAAAACAACTTTCTTACCCTCGAAGACGACCAGTGATTCGAAACGTCGACATTGATGCATCATCAAACCCTGCCTTAAGTCGAAAATTTCCTGCTAGAAACTTAAAATTGAGGAAGGAAGGGAAACACAAAGCCATACAAGCAAAAGAACAGCCAGATCTCAACCCTGTTTCTGGGAAGCCCCTGATCAAGAGAACTGACAAGAAACCTGATAGCTCTGCGTATCATCATTTTTTCGTAATGCCACCACTCCTCAATGATAGAGCACCACTCCTCAATGATAGAGACATAGCAAAAATTGTACACAATGCGAACAGTGCTTTCACTTCTGAACCCTCAACTTACTTGCTCCAACCACATTTGCCGTCTATTCCCAATGTAGGCCGAAAAACAACTTTCATGGTTGATAATAGACTGAAACTCCTAACACTGGCTGAATCAGAGTTTTGTGAAGACGGAGAGGGTAGCGTCAGTGGTATGAGGAAACATTTGCATACAGGGAAATCACAACGCAGGAAGAAAAGTCCAAAATCTACACAACATTTTAGTGAAAATGTCCCAGTTGAAAATACAACGAGGAGAGGAAATGTTTTGTGTTTTGACGTTGACCCAAATGATCCGAGTTTATTTTCTCACTGTTTTGAAGATAAGAAAGAGGACGATGAGCCATTTAAAACAACACCGTTGCCTCCACCAAACTCCAGACCAAGTACATCAAAATCAAAACTATCAGTAAGTTATGTTGTGGAAAGTGAAGAAGGGAAGACAGTTAGCAAAGCTGACGCCTCAAAGACTGAGGTTGCTCTTCAGGAAGATTCAAAAAGTCAAGATACGGTGGAAGAGCTGGCAAATACAAACAATGAAGTTAAGGGCAAAATGCCTGATATGGTTATAGCTGACATGAACCCTAATGTTAATGAGGGTGATGTCAAGGTGTCAGATGTCAAGGACTTGAAATCAGATTTTGCTGGAAAAGATTTAGATGAAGTTAATGATGATGTAGAAACAGGGGATATTGTACAGCCTGTTGTAACAATCACCAATCAACCTGTACCAGTCAACAATAGTGAGAAAGATGATGGATCCTAATGGGACTGGATCATCTCATTTTTTTACAAGATATTTTGTTTGTAAATATTTTCTTGAAACAGTTGCATAGCAGAAGTCATTCATTGACCATGAAAATTCTCCTCGTAATGAGAATACAGCATCCAATCAATGTATGATATTGTTGGTGTGGAACAGTGAGAGGGAATTCTCATGATAAATCACCTTTAACTCTTTACTCTCAGGAGTCACCAAAACCGAGTTTCTCCTAATGACCCCAATACAGTTGCAAGCAGAATGGTGTTGAAAAAATACTTAGAAACATGTCAGTTAGCATTTATTGTTTGATGTAGTCTTTAACCATGATAAGAAAAATTTCCAATGCAAAGAGAGGCCTACTAGTACCTAGGTGGTGCTTAGTTCTCCCTCATAGTCATGCAAAGACATGCAAACATAAATACAAAAAAAGGAGTTGAAATAGTACAGTCATTAAAATTAACAATATTTACAATACTCTTCATTTACTTATTAGTGATATAGCTTCAAGTTATATAATTTTTTTTATTGTACTACAATCCTCTCAACAAGGGGTTTGACAAATGCTAATTGTTGAGAGATCTTGAGTTGCTGACACAAAGGAGTCTGAAGTTCTCTTATAAGCAGCCATGTCTTTAGCATTTTTAATGAAGTTCATGTAAGATATATCTTTTATCTAAATTATATTTATCTGGGAAGAGTATTTATTTAGGGAAAATAGGTCAGATTGAAAATATTTATCATTTGGTTGAATGGACATGTATTCAAATATGCTTGAATTTAATATATCTTCAATGGCTTATATGCCAATATGCCAGTAATGTTTGTATCTAGATATTAAATACTCATTGATCTTGGGGATGGTTGATCAAGGTTTTTAGAAAGAAATGTAGGGGCTTTTCTGATAGAGGATGTTGGTAAGAAAGAAGAGAAAACTCTCTATATCTGATGGAGTGAAAAAAGCTCAGGTTATCAAAATTAATTTATTACAGACTGAAATCAAAATGCATCTTCTCCATACTTCTCTCTATACTTTTCTTAATGTGGAAATAAGGAGAATTTGTTTAACAATCAAGAACTTCTTTAGTTGGTGAACATTTCCTTTATTCTTGTGACCATGCAATGCTAAACAAGCACCCTCTTAAGACATTTACACTAATGAGAAATTGAAATAAAAGTACTATTTGTAGTCAAAATGAAGTTTTGTTAAATTTCATTTTTCTCATTGTACCAAAAATACTGAGAATGTCCAGAGATTCTTATTTTGCCTTTTTTTTTTCAACAAAAAGTTCTTATTTAGTTTTTCATTTGATTTTGGCTTGTCCGAAAAATGCCAGAATGTATGCGTGTGTTACGAGAGAGAGAGAGAGAGAGAGAGAGAGAGAGAGAGAGAGAGAGAGAGAGAGAGAGAGAGAGAGAGAGAGAGAGAGAGAGAGAGAGAGAGAGCAATATGCCCCGTGCCCACCCCTAGCAATATCCATTTCCGCCACCACACCTCCGATCTGTCCCACAATGCTCCTGGACGCGCAGTGGGCAGGTCGCCATCTTGATTTTGCAGAGGCTTCCGCTATTCCTCCACGGAGTGAATTTTACTACTTTCGTTAACTCGTCCGCCAGAGCTCTTTGAGTTTTGGAGGAATTCAGTGAAGGAAAAGATGACGGGACGGCAACCGGCCTGTGTCATTGATAATGGAACGGGGTAGGTGTAAAAAGACGCATTTAAATCTGTAATCATCTCATGAAGCCGAACTATTTCCTGCTGTAAAACTCCCATTGTCGTTTTTTTTTTTCGTTATAAGGTGTGTTTTGTTCTTTCAATTTTACTTCGGGTTACCTTATCCCGTTTCGATCGCTTAGTGTAAACTACATCAACTTTGTGAAATCTCTGTGCATCACTGTTTCTATTGATAAATTTCTTTCTTGGTTAAATTGATATATGGTTGAGACTTTGACAGTAATCGTGTAGTTGTAGCTCTGTAACTTTAGTTTCTTTATTTCCTAGTAGAATCCATCGCAAAAAGATAGTAACTCTTCTTCTTGCTTTTTATTAAGCATTGTCCACCAGGGAATAAGAGAGTTAAAGTAGTCGGCAAACACATGCACAAATAACCAAACACCAACCGGGCTTAGCTAAGAGACGAAAGAAGTTTTAAAGCTTCCAAAGATGGGCGATAAACGAATAACTGAATGGATAAATGATAAAGCCTAAGAGCAGAAAATGAAAATTACCTTTGAAATTGTTTCTAGTCTGGTGGCTAGTAGGCAGCTAGCCCTATTTGGTATGACACTCCTCCTTTTTAATGCATATATAGTGTTCTTGTCTAAACTTTCGTTCCTCTCTGGAAGATACTGAACCAGATTTTCTGTAAACCGTACTATAAATAGTGTGAGAGATACATATGTGTGGCACAGATAAAGATATTGTAAGTCATAGCATTCTTTTGAGTCAGTCTTTTGAGGCTGGTGTGCTTAGGAAGCCAAGATGACTTAATTCTTTCTGTGTAGACCAGTTGGGTGGGACCTTGGTAGAAGTTATTAATGTTGTTATTATAAAATAAAATAGATGAGAGAACAGAGAAGACCGATGAATTGAAGTATACTTGCATGGCAATTGTAGGCTGTTGGGGGGGGGGGGGGGCCTGAATTGAATTTTTGAAGCTCTGTGAGACATGATTTCAAGCACTCTGGGATATATTAGAGTGACTTTTTTCAGCTAGACATTGATGGTGGAGTCAGTTCAAAAATAATTATTTTTTCTCGTTAATCCCAATTCACATATTAGCCATTGCAAAATTATCTGACAGCAGGTGGGTTCCTGTCCCCTATCAGCTTCTGATGACAACCCTTAGTTGCCGTGGGTTGAGTTAATTCACGGCTTTAAGGCCATTTGGGTATGGATACAGGGGTCAGTTTCTAAAGAAACTGTGGTGCTGCATCAGTGGGAGAGTATAACAGGGTAACTTAGTATTATCAACTGAGTTGATAACATAAATTGGCCACTATAAAGAGTTTATAAGCAGATATTTTGAGTGTTAGCCCTTTGTCAGACAAAGGGCTGACGCTTGAAACTTTACCATTAAACTCTTTACAGTGGCCAGTTTTATATTATCAACACAGTTGAAAATACCAAATTACTTTTGGGTATTGGCTGTAAATGGCATGGAAAACTTAAACTGTGGTAAGTAGCCTTCAAGAGCCTTGCAGTCAGAAAGACAAATGATAAAGTAGGAAGGCAGAGATCAGGGGGGATTTTCTCTGTTATTCCTTCTCTTTGTCTGCACTTTTGCTGATCATGATAACCTGACTGGCTGGAAGAAACTTTTTGTAAGGTGCACTAGGAGCAACCAAACAATTTCAGGTTATCTTCCTCTTTACATTTTCAGGTATACAAAAATGGGTTTTGCTGGAAACACAGAGCCACAATATATTTTGCCAACAGGTAACTGTCAGAAGAGACATCTTTGTATCTTAAAACTTATAAATCAGTGCATGATATAGTGTTTCTTTAAGTTATGATTGAAAATAACACATTATTATTCAATGAAGGCAAAATGGACATTGTTGAATAATCTACAAGATGAAGTAAGGGGATTATTCCACAATATTCACTGGATGAATAACTGTTTTATATTACTTATAACTGTTTTATATTACTTATAAACTTTTGAATTAACAATGGTTGTAAATTCTTTAATTGAAGAGAGCATTTTGCCTTTTTTGGTCGCAATTATGCAGATTAATTGTATCAAGATTAGCTACCAGTTTTAATAGGTGCAGGAACTTCATTTAGCAAAACCTTCATATGTTTTTTGTAAAATGTGGTCTTCCAAACTCATTAGCAATTGCTCTTTGCAATTTTATTTACTTCTATTGCGAGTATCACTTCCGCGGAATTATTGAAAAAATGCAAGGCAGCCATTTTGAAATCTAGCACTCCTGCTAGAATTGCCTTGTGCAAGGTTATTGAAGCAAGATATAATGTAGTCCTCAACCAATCAGAGTACGTGTATCTCTATTAACACCAGAAAATTTATACTAATCATAAATACATGTATGTAGAGAAAAATGTCAGCTTTTACCCTTTGACTCCCAAGATCTCATGAGTAATTCTCCTTCCAGCTCCTTTTCATTTCCTTGTGAGGTAGGCAGGAGAATTTGGTGTTGCATCAAGACTGCATCCTCAGCTGATGCAATTTTTTTCTCATAACTTGTTTGTAAGATAACACTTTGGAATCACAAGGAGAAGTTACATGTGAATCAGCTGAGGGATTCTAAGGTTCTCTTGCTTAAAGCCTGAAACTAAAATTACAACTCATGGTCTTGCAAATTAATATTTAAAATTGATTTAAGTATTGTGTTGCCTTTATTTCCTCAGCTATTGCCATAAAGGAATCTGCTAAAGTTGGAGACCAGGCTCAGCGGAGAGCTGCCAAGGGTATTACCGATTTAGGTAAATAATGATTTAATATTAATCACTATTTAAGGCATTGTACATCATAGCAACACCTTGACTTTTTCAGAAACAATAGCAGTGATAAATTTTTCAGGAGGCAAAGAGCTAGAAGTTTTTATAAAATATAACTATTTAGGTTAGGTTAACACACATGCAGTAGCACTAAATTTGAAATGAGAATTTTGAATCTCTTCCTTTTGCTCCCAGATTTTTACATTGGTGATGAAGCAGTAGAGGCTCCAGGTTATGCAACAAAGGTTAGTATAAACCATTAAATCTATCACACAATTTTGGATGTGCATCTTTCCACAAGCTAGTGTGAGTGTTTTGGTCCATTCATCAATTTTAGCACATACACAACTTCTGTATCATTACAAAACTTGATGTTTTTCTTTCTCTTTTTCTTCACTGAGCTCAAAACTACCCTATTTATTTACTGAGCTCAAAACTTACCACTTCTATTCACGAAACATGACACTACTGATATAGCTGATCCTAGTAGTATGCAGGACATGTGTTGCTCACCATAGTCTCTGTGGCTCAGTGGTAGAGCATTGGAGGTCTGAGATGAAAAAATGTCTTTCTCTATTTCTGTAGTGAGCTCAGAGCTTATCATCTTTCATATTTTATTTACATGTTGATAAGTGTAGGTATTACATAACTTTCCACGTAAAATGTTCTGAAAGATGTAATTTCACCCTTTACATTGTAACATGGGTATGCAAATTCTCTTTACATTTCCTATGGTACAGAATAAGGATAATTTTTCAAAAAATCAAGAACTTCTTGAGTTTGCTATCATTTCCTCTGTTCCTATGACCTTATTGTGTGATTCAAGGGTGAAATTTTAAGGAAAAATTAAATGCTAGTCAGGGTCAAGATGTCAAAGAGGTAAAGGCCATGTGCACAGATTTGGCAAATTTCCAAATGGCTTAAGTGATTTTCTCGAGAGCTTTGAGGAATTCTTGTGCTAAACAAATCTTTTCAGCAAAGGAATAGAATCAGAACATAGATGTTCAGCTGTACAGTCACACATTTTAATTCTATACGCATTCACTTGGAGGACCAATGGATTGAAATTAACCTCATGTTTATTTTTGGTCTTCAGTGGCCTATTAGGCATGCTATTGTTGAAGACTGGGACTTAATGGTATGTAACTACTGTATTTTTGGCTTGTAATGTAGTTTGTGTCCAATCATGCATTTCTAATTTACATGCTTTTGACAAATAACGGTGCTAAAACATAGTATTTGTATCATGCTGACTTGTAAAGCTTTACAGAACTTATCCTATTTTCTGAAGAATTGCCCACCAAAAATTGAGTTGGTGAATGCTGCTTTTTCATCTGGTGAATTTTGCTGGCAGCTGGAGCCTACTGAAACAACCCTGAATGGCACAAGGCACTGTAGGAATGAACTGTCTTGCCCATAACCACAAGAGAAGCTTCTGATTTACTCTATTTGTTGATGGAATGTCTTTCATTGTATTTTCTGTTCAATCTCTGGTATTTAGGAAAGATTCTGGGAGCATTGTATATTCAAATATCTGCGAGCTGAACCAGAAGACCATTATTTCCTTCTTGTAAGTATTTTGCCTCCGATGAATGTCATGCTAAATGTTGTTGATGATGATGATGTCGATGATGATATTAATAGCAAGAACAGCAAAAGTGAGTAGACAGTGATTCCTTTCATTGAGAGAGTTGTGGTCATTTTTGTTTCAGACTGAACCGCCATTAAACACACCTGAAAACAGAGAGTACACTGCAGGTGAGATTCTAATGCCATTAAAATTTGAAACCATTTGTTAGTTTTGTTGTGAAAAGACCTCAGTTTTGCTGTCATTGATATCTCCTTTCTGCCTGCTACACATTTTGCATGATATCATCATTTCAGTTTTGTAAAACAGTCAATGCTTCTTTAGTCAATATTTCTTGAACCTCTTGTCATCTTTCTGCTTATTGGTGTATTACTACTGTATTGAGAAAATACTTGTTGATCTTTCCTAGGAAAGTGTTAGCAAAGAAATGTTAATTTCTTGTTAGGAAGTTCAAAGGGAATTTCAAGAAGGTTTGTTCCTGATGAAGAATTGTTGATTGTTTTTTTTTTCTTTCTTTCAGAAATTATGTTTGAGTCATTTAACATTCCAGGCTTGTACATTGCTGTGCAGGTGAGGATCTGTTACTCCATCATCTTAAAAAAGTCAGGCTTTGATGTTGTTCCCACTCCTGCCTCTCAGACTCTAAGATTATTGATCATTTCACCTGTGCCTTCTCCAATGTCATCTATTGCATAACTTAAACTCATTACAAAAATTTATACAAGAAGACAACTAAGCATCCTATTCTGAGAACATCCTCATGAGATAGTAAGGAATGATAAAGATGCATCCAAACTAGTCACTAGACATTTAAATCTCCCTGATCATTTTAAGCATTGTATGGCAGTCTGCAGCCTTTCCCTCCATCTAGGCAGTTTGGAAAGCAACAAAACTTGTGAACAAAAATTTGTCTTGCAAATTGGCACTCTTAATCCCCATGGTATTAACAAACAGTTAATAAAATGTTAGTCACATTTGTGATTAACAAATGCATAATTTCCTTTCTGTTTTAATTCTGTATTTTGTTGTTGTTTGACAGGCTGTGTTGGCTCTTGCTGCATCATGGACTTCTCGTCAAGTTGGAGAAAGGACACTTACTGGTACAGTGATTGATTCAGGAGATGGTGTGACTCATGTTATTCCAGTGGTAAGAGGACTTGTGGTGTATGCGTTAGTCCTCACAAATTTATGTGGAATATGTTGTAGTTTAAACCAATTTCATGCCAGAATGAAATTTTTAACTACACCAAATACAAACACAATGTATCAATTATTTGAATACTATAATTATGATAATGTTACCAGTACTTATCTTCCAGCAAGATTTCTTTGGGGCCACACATGTAGATAAAAAATCACTGGGTAAAAAATCATGACCTCAGTAATAAAGATACTTGACCTTATCCCTAGAATTAAAGGGTTAAAGTTGAAATTCTTTAACAGCTTTTGAAAATTAACTAAGTGTGTTAAATCCAGATCCAGTTTCCAGAATTTTACTTATTTTCCTGTACACCAAATTCAGTTAGTACTTTGTCCAACCCTTTGGTTGCATTGTGTGAACCTTTTCACTCTCAATATTTCAATAATAAATCTCCTAAGTGCTGGCTATGCAATTCTTATGATGTTAGTTCAGAGAATTTAGTATTGGATCAACTAATAATCCCTTGATTGATATTTTTCTCGATTCTCATCATTTGTCTGCTTGATATTGTGTTGGTATTGTAAGGAGAAATTCTGTCTTGCTCACTCATGCAAGTTAAGTGGTTGACTTTGCAACGTTTATGTTGGTGTATACTAAGAATTTCTGAGAAGAGGTTTTGTAATTCTGAAGTCATCTGTGTTTTGTTTTCTTTTATTTTTCTGTGTCCAGGCTGAGGGTTATGTCATTGGCAGCTGCATAAAACACATCCCCATTGCTGGCCGCGATATTACCTTCTTCGTTCAGCAACTTCTTCGTGAACGTGAAGTAGGAATACCACCAGAGCAGTCTATGGAAACTGCTAAAACCATCAAGGTAATCAACTTGTTATTTCTGCAGTTGTTTGAGAATACAGCACACTGACTCTACATGTATTTTGAGGAATTTTATATGACTGTGGTTTAGTAAGGAGACTCTTGTGCTGAGACTGAGATTTGAACTCTTACATCAGCATGCAAATTCTCCTTAGTGTTCTCCATACATTTCCATAAGTGCTGATAAGGAGAATTTGTCTATCAATCAATAGTTTCTTTAGTTGGTGATCATTTCCTTTATTCTTGTGATCTTAACATGTGATTTGGGGGTGATATTGTGAGGGGAAATTAGATGTTGGTCACTTTTAAGGGTTAAAGGGTAAAAAAAAAATTTTAAAAAGCAGAGGGTGTAGAGAGTGATATCAGGTTATTAAAAAGAATTTTCTGTTACGTGCCAAACTGAAAAAATTCAAATTTTTTTAAATCACCATTCGGCACAAAACTTACTCCGGTTTTTTTTTTTTTCATTTTTCATTTTCAAGGAACGCTGGGGCTACATCTGCCCAGACATTGCAAAAGAATTTGCAAAGTATGAAGCTGAACCAGCCAAGTGGATCAAGAAGTATGAGAGTGTGAATGCTATTACCAAGAAGGTAGCAAACTTTATATTTTACTATGTCGCCTTTATTGGTAGCTGACTGAGGATTTAACCACAATCTTATTTGTAATGACACTTGTCTGAATGTGTTGGTATAAATGCAGCTGTTCCCTAACCCTCTACACCCTCACCACAGAATGCAAAGAAATCTTATGTCCCAATATGTTGCATTTTAACTGGAGTGACATTGTTCTAATGTTGAACTGTTTTTCGTGATATCTGCACAGCCTTTTGCGGTAGATGTGGGATATGAGCGATTTTTGGGCCCGGAAATTTTCTTCCACCCGGAGGTAAGGCTGGAGTTTACAGAATTCTTTTTATTGGATTTTTTGTTTAAAAAACTACCGGAAAAAATCCATTAGAAGACATTTTGAAAATATTTCGTGTTAAATCTGTCGTTAAAATTTTGACATCAAAGCTTCAAATTTGAAACAGATTAGCAACGAGTTTAAGACATTGGTTTTTAGAAGTACAATATATTCTTGCATAGCAAGTGCTCAAAAAATAAATTCGCTTTCCTTGATCGCCATCGTTTTAGGAAATAATTTGCTGTTTTGCTTTAGTTCTCTAACCCAGATTTCACCACCCCTCTGTCTGAGGTTGTGGACAACGTGATTCAGAACTGTCCAATTGATGTCCGTAGGCCTCTCTACAAGGTGAGTGGTGATACAGTTGCGAAGGAGACGACGTAGATACTTTGTAGCTTGTTCTTATTGTTTAACTTTCCACTCCCATCACCATTTTACTAGAAAATATATCAACACCGTTAGGGGAGATTCCTGTTGTGTTACTCGTGCAGTTGAAAGGGTAAATGCGAATGCACTTTCTGTTGGTTCAAATACGCCTTGACCAAATTTTGACCGGAATTCTACGCTACGCTTCCCATCTCGCTATCGAAAGATACCCCCTCTTCTCAAAGAATTTCCGCGGTTTTTCAAGTTCTATTCTTCATAATAACACTATTATTGTGGTCTTCACTGCCTCTGCTAACTTACCTTATGTTTTTTTCCTTCTTTGTTAATTTTTTCCGTTTTCCAAAGAACATTGTGTTATCCGGTGGTTCAACCATGTTCCGTGACTTTGGCCGCCGCCTTCAACGTGACATCAAGCGTGCAGTAGACGCTCGACTAAAACTTAGTGAGCAACTAAGTGGAGGACGCATCAAGGTAGTTACATGTGGTACTTTTTTGTTTTTGTTTTTGTTTGTTTTTTGTTTTGTTTCTTTCAAGCTAAATATGCGTGTCTTTCAGTGATTTTATTTCGTTCCAGTCCCCCTTGCGTCGTGTCGTTATGAGCGCTTTTAAATGCCTTTATGAATTTTTTTTCCAGCCGAAACCAATTGACACTCAAGTTATAACCCATCACATGCAACGCTATGCTGTGTGGTTTGGAGGAAGTATGCTGGCTTCTACGGTACGTGAATCATACTCCAAAGCTAAGAATTGAGTCTAAACAATTTGATGTAGAACAACCTGGCTAAAATATGTATACTTCACCACCTGAAAGAACTGTTTTGCAGCCTTCATTTGAGTGTCACAACTAGAACTTTTATCCTCAGGTTTTAAGAGGCTACTTCACAACCCACGCATGCGTACGAAGAACCGAGAAAATGGTGACGCATTTGCCGTCGAGTTTCTTACAGTCCAGATGATGAGTCGATCAGTAAAAAGCTTCAAAATCTCCCCCCCCCCCCCCCCTCACTCCCATAGGGCAACCCTCCGGGCGTTTGAACTTTCGAAAATTTGTTTGTTCAAATTCTTCCCTTCCCCCTCCTTCAGCCAAAATTATTTTCAAATGCCCCACCCAATTTTTATGTGAAAGGAAGAATCAGCCACCGTGACTTTCTACATATTGACCAAGCTTTAAACCTAGACCTTGTAGACCTTTCCTTCTGAGCCATTCGCTCCCGAAAGGGAAGCATTTGCCTTAAACGCCTCTATATTAAAAGATGTAATACTTGTATTCCGCTGGAAAGACTTTACACTTCCTGTTCAATTCCTCACCCCAGCCAGGCAAAGTTCAAATATCCCCACCCCACAGGCGCAAAGCTCAGACCCCTCGTGTCTCTAAAACTCAAACTCAGTTGTAAACATCTAAGTTTTTTATGTTTTTACTTTACTCTTCGTTACAGCCGGAATTCTACACAGTATGCCACACCAAGGCGGATTACGATGAGCACGGACCTAGCATTTGTCGTCACAATCCCGTGTTTGGCGCCATGTCTTGAGAACAAAGTTCCATTCTTTAGGTCACTTTTAGGTTCCGTCGAAATTCACTTTGATCTTTGCAAAATAATTGTTAAATAGAAACTTTTTACCAGTCTTATGCTGAGAGTAATCGTTATTCTTTGGTTAGCGGCAGGTTCTTGACCACCAGTCGCTGAATTCGGGTACTGTAGACTCTTGGTTAAAGGTTGAGCTTTGACTGAAAGAGTCAGCAGTTTTCATTGTAACTTCAGAAATTAAGCATACCTCTAAAGATTGTAGCAGATAATTATATTGTTTTTTGTATGTTTGTTTGTTTGTTTTTTTTTTCATGATTGACACGAAGCTCATTTTCTTCAAAATATTGCGCATTTCTGAATTTTGATGCTATTACCATTTCTGATGGCATGGCATTGGCAACATTTCTGTGCCAGGTGTCAATCAGAAAATGAATTTTGAAGTAAGGGTTTCACTACTTAAGGAATTGTGTATTTGAAATTCTTTGTAAAGTTACGTGCGTTGATTTTGTTCGGAGAAGAAAAACTCGGATAGCCGATGATTTCGGCGTAGCAAAAGAGCAAGCCTAACATAACTTGTGTTTTAAAATTGCCACAGAAGTAGGAGACCACTTTTTCGAGCATCCAAAGAAAGTGAAATGTTATTAAATGCTGACCTCCATTTAGACGAACCCCATTGCAGCACAAAAGAAGTCGTTCTTAAAAGGACTTCGGTTTTGATTTCATGTGACTTTTTTCCGTTCATGCTATCAAGGGAACTTTGTTTGCAATGCAGCCGTTTTATCTGTTGTAGCACTTAAGCGCGAACGAGCCTGACTTTTTGATTTAGAGAATGAGAGGCTCACTTTCTGAGCCAGTGTTGTATCATTTGGTCAACCTTTATATTTCCACGCTTTGTATGTTAAACAGATTTTCTTGGATTATGTATCGCCACAGCGAACGGTGTATTGAAACATATTTTGAAAAATAAAATTCCTTTGTTAAAGAATCAAATTCTATCCTGGCGTCTTGTGTATCTCGAACACTCGAAGATTCTACAGGGTAAGAAGTATGATTGCACGTGCTCAAAAATATGTCGGAGAAGAGGCTAAAAATTTTTTCTGCATTTATTTGGTTGTTATTTTCTACGTATTTCTTCTTATTAATCTAAAATAGATAAACATTGAATGCTTTTCGATTGAGTGTTGTAAAAACCAAAACCAAAGTATTCACGACGGCCAATCAGAGGAGATGAAAATACTTTTAAAGAGCCAATAAGAACTCAAAGTAAAACCAAATTAACTGCCTAAAGCGCGGGAAAACGCGGGTGACCAAGTCGTGATGGCTTTTTTAGTTTTGCTTCTGATTGGTGCGAGAGAGTGTGCGAGTTTTGTGGACCAATCACGAAGCGAAGAAAAGCAAAACCAATGCAATCCTTTTGACACCCGGTTGAAAACTGCTGTGTAATTTTCCAAAACCAACTGAAGCCAGACCTTCCCTCCGAAAAGAAAAGAAGCTGCTCTCTTACCGATTTCGGTGAACAGAAGAGAAAATATATGCCTATGTAAAAAAATTCAAGCTTTGATAACCTTTGTAAGTACCATTTCAAGATCCATTGTTTTATCCCATGATTTGATAACGGCTGATTTCGAAAAATCGGCTCGAATGAAAAACAACCGTGGATTTGAATGTCATCTTTCATCTAAATATTATTTTTGTCTTGGAAATATCTCAACAGAAATATGCCGTTATGATCAGGCTTTTGATACTAAAATATCAAACTCTTACCAAACAACTGGATTTTGGAAAAAAATAGTTATTCACTTAAACGTATAGAGGGTTACTTTTCTGTGCTATTTTTTGGATAACTGCTTTGTGAAACGGCAAACGTGCCATTGTAGATTTGCGCCAAAGCAAAGAGTAATTTTAAAGTTGTACGAATTACCTTTGTGTTTTTTGTTATTCGTAATGTCTTAAATTTAGCAAAAGGTTGTTTAGCTTTCATTAATAAGCTTTTTGCCAGCGTAAATTAACGGATTACTCCAAAACAGAGAAAAGCATGATATCAAATACTCAAGGAGATTTGGAGGTCTACAGAGTTACAAACACATTTCGAGGCAAAAAGTTTTCCCTCACGATCGTTCATTAATACATTTGGTGGTTTTGTGCGCTTTGTACGATAATTAAGTAACATCTGAATATTACTTTGATCACTAATTAGAGATAGTGAAAAGCTCATTGCTTTATTTAAAGCGGAGGGTTTTTTTTGTGATGCAAAATTTGCCTTGACACCGCTTGACCTTGCATTGATTAGACGTCATCTCAGTTTCGGGCGTGCAAACTTCGGTTTGTTTACCATATTTACTGAGTCGAGTTCAATGGCACTTCTACAATAGATCGACCGATCTTTAAGCTTTTTAAGAGACTTATTGAGCCAATTTGGAACCAGTGTTTACTGAAGTTTAATGAGTTGAAGGATCATTAGCATTGGCAAATCCCGATCAATGATTGGGCCAAATTTCGTGACGCATTTAATTCTACTGTTAACATTCACGGGTCAAAATTGCTGCTTTGTGCGAAAGAGTCGTTTTAATGTGTTACTTATCGTTGAATTTTCTCGATCGTTTAGCTTTGTTGACCCCAATAGAAAGCCATTCTTGGGTTTTCAACCCGTCGGAAGCATTTAAAATCGATTTGGCCTTCGCGCGTATAGCATTAAAACTTTTTATAATGCGCCGGTATGCGCTGAACCGCTCAGCGAGGACATCACTACATGGAAATGGTTTGTTTACATAACTAGGCCGAAAGGATCTTAACAAACTGTGGACATGATTGATGGAAAGATTCACGGCACGGATTGCTTCGAAGTCGAACTGGTAAGTGCTGAAAAGTTTTGCAAACTTTTCTATAAATAGTTCACAAAATTACCGACGGGTCAGTGAAGCGCGAAGTCCTTGCTCCAAATGCGAATGAGACAAACATGTCACTTGCTCGTTTGCCTATTTGCTCGTTAGAGCCCACTGCAGCTTTGGTGACAATTGTTTCACTTTTTTCACAGTTTCTTCAGAGAAATGAGTTTTCAAAGCTCTACCAGGTTAAAAACAACGAAGATGGAAGGAAGTACTCAATGGAAGTGTCACCGCGGGATGCAAATTCTAGAGCGCCCGTCAGCCCCTATGTTCAGTTAGCCAAAACAACGCTCTCTTCATTTTGGGTTAGTCTACGGTTTACGTTTCAAACTCGGTCGAAATTTTATTTTATTCTCGACTTCGCCGGTGGCCAAACGCTATCGCAAAAGTTGAATATTTGTGGTGGAAAATTTTCTGAGCCTTTAGCGAGATTTTATGCTGCGGAGATTGTGGTCGCCTTGGAGGAATTACACAGCTTCCGCCTGGCTTATAAAGATTTAGATTTAGATGTGGTGTACGTGGATTCTGAGGGTCATATAAAGCTTTGGCGCAGTTTTTGTGGAAAACTTTATTGGGGACAAAGCGAATGCGTTTGTTCGCTTGCTGGGTTTTGCCATGGAGATCCATGCAATAACAATCATAATCTTACCAGCGAGTTTGATTTTCAAGAAGATTGGAAGGCTCTCGGAAGAGTGATAAATACAATGTTGACGGGAGATAACAATTATCGGACTTCCGAAAACCGGTAAGTATAGATAATATATATACGTATCTCTTTCTCTTGGCATGTCCTGCCATTCGTGTGGTTATGTTGTTAACACCTAATTCACTGGTCACTATTAACACTCTTACATGTCTCTCGGGAACACTCTTAAGGGTTAGCAAAATATCGTTTCTAAATCCCTCTCTTCCGTAAGCAAGATCAGTTCTTTTTTTTTCCGCAAGATTTAAAATACCGGTTCCATTTTGCTTCACCCTGTGAATAACTTTCGATTCGCTCGAAGACGTGAAAGCTCTCGAATTGACATTTTGACAGTATGGACAAAAGTGACGATTAGCATTTTAAGCGCGCTGATTTCCCATGCTTTTGATCACTTTTACCGTCTATAAATCGTCCTATATTAGACCATTTTTTTTTCAATATTTAACCTACTTCCGGTAGCTATCTTCTCCTCTCCTATACATGTTACAACGGAATGAAATTTATAAACGAAAATTGTAAGTAAAGTAATCTTTTGTTTAGGAATTGTCTCTTAAGATATTATGCTTACATCGGGACAAATGTAAAACGGTCTGAAGAATTTGATTGTCTTGTTCATCACTAAGGTACTTTGGTAGCTGGTTTTCGGATTTTTCAGCAATCTGGTGGGATACTGTCACAAAATTTTCGCCTAACAACATATTGGTAAGAGAGGCTAAATACGAACCGCAAAACCTCGATTGCTCAAATTATAATTTTAGGCGAATGTTGCTGGTTTTCGGTCGTTAAATGGGTTACTTAGTGGAGACTGCGTGTTTGTTGGACAACTCATTGTTTTAAAACATTTTGATCAACAAGTGGAAACATTTACAAAATTTCTATTTGAAATCCGAGTTATTTCAGTTGGTAAATACTCATTCGGAAAAAAGAAGGATTTATAAAGAAACGAAATAAATGTAAACGTTCTTCGTTTATCTTCCGTTATAAATGTTCACCGGAATTACACGCGAATACGGTTAGAGTTTTCTTACAATATTTTCCTCGTCCATAATTTATATTTTACCAGTGTCTGCTCTAAGAACTTCTTTCAAGTAAGTAAAAACTTCACACCCACTATAAAGAAAAGAGAAAGGAGAGTCTTGCCGAGAGTGGCAGTGAAAGGTTATCGAATTTGAGTCTCTGAATATCAGTGGCACAAGACCGGTTTAAATCGGAGATCATCATTATATTCTAAGCGATGTTCCAATGAAAAATTATCAATTGTTCTCCGATTAGGATCTGACCATAACAAGGACGAACAAGTTTTAAATACGAGCGTAATATTCTTTTGTTGTCAAGGGCTTTACGGTTTTTAGGAGTAAGTCACCAAAAGCCATGTTGACAACTTTTCTTTGTGAAAGCGATCAACGTCAATTTTTTGTTTGAATAACTATCTGGGCCCTCTGATCCTGTGTCACGTTCTGACCGTTAAGACTCCGTAAAATTCGATCAATCACGGATTTTTCTCTCCGTATACAGGAAACTGTGGAGGACAACTATAGTTAGGTTCAATTTCTTGGAGAACAATGTGTTTAAATTGGCGTGGTTGTACGTGACGTCGAATTTTAAAAAAGCTGACAATGGTTTTTTCGTCATCGAATGCTGAGTTACGTGAAGTGTCTTGAACAATACGAAAGCTTTTTTGATATTGTTTGTCAGATTTGTTGTACAGATTTGACGTAAATTCGTGCGTGCTGTAAGTTTTCGAGTGGAAAACACGAATTCATTATGTTCGGTGTACAGTAATGTTAATATTTAAACAATAGGTTTCTTGCGCAAGCGAAAAGACACTATTTGAGTTTCATCTAAAATCTCATCGGTGATCTGCCTACTTTTCTTTTTATTCCTGCTACTCTTTTACAAATCTTTTTCGAGAATTTTTTTGTAGATCATGGGAACCTATGCCTTGATGCTCGAGCGCGTGGCGCGTGTGTCTGTGCCGCGTGAACTCGCTGATTTCTTTTTGACTTGCGCAACAGATTACGCCACGAAAGAGTTATTGTCTTAATCTTGTCTTCGATTATCTGAGAGCGTTCGTATGTGGTTACAAAAACACTCATTAGGAAATAATCGTTCAAAGCACACCAAAATGACAATTCAGTAAAACTAACTTTCACTTTAAAAACCATCAAAGTGTACTGAGCTCGCCCATAGAATGCTGGCAGTCGCACGCACAGTAATTGTATGCGTCACTTGCCGCCGAGTTTGCAAATTTCATAAAGAGGCCTAGTGCGCGTGCTAATCGCGTGTGTCTCGCCAGTTTTCGACATCATCGTATTCCTTAATTAGAAAAGTCTGGTGTTTGGGTTCCTTAGATTTTTAAACAGGGAGTAGAAGTAGATCGCGCTAAAATAGTGGACCCCAAATAGGTCTCATTTTTTTAGGTAATCCCTCCGAGTCATTGCTATTTTCACCCTAGTTTAAGGAGATTCCAAAGGATTTAGAGATAACAAGGACTTTGTCATGAGTTTTTCTTATGTGAATATCTTAATAGTAGCAGGGCAAGACAGGCATCGTTTATTTTACATTTGTTTAGCTAGCGGAGGAAAGTACGAGACGAACGTGAGCAAAGCGTAAGGAGTCAGTAACGCACGAGGGAAGAACGCGGAAAAAAAATGACACAAGTGTTATGTTATTCATGCTACTCTTCTTGTGTTTGTCCCGTCTCTCGCGCTTTTCTCGCGCTCCTCTCGAGTTTGCCTCACTCTTTCCCCGCACTCGCCTCGCGCTGTAACCGTTTGTCTGAAAAATATAGAGTGATTGATTGGTTCCCCAGGCAACCCATGGCATTTCTATTCTCTTTCTAACAAAACATTAAATAAAAACCCGAAGTTGACGAGTGAAGTACATTTTACGTTAATTTTCACACTGTATCTTTGAAACCAGACAACCTTCTCTGTTATTTTGTACTAACACTTTTACAACTTTCTGCTCTCCAGTGCCCTCTCGGTCGCTGCCAGTGATTTAATCGTTAGACTGACGCGAGGTGATATCTCTCGAGCTGACCAGATTCAGTCCCACCCGTTTTTCAAAGGAGTCAATTGGCACGAGGTATGGTATAACTATACATACAGAACATCCCGGTTTTATGACAGTTTGTGCTTGAGAAAGGAGCAAATAAGATGTTCAAATGCAGATTTTCTTTCGGTTTTTAGCTGATTTGAACTTTCATAACAAAGAGCGCATTTGCTTTATTTGAAGAATTTTGAATTTCATCTTTAGTTGGGTGAATGATCTAGAGGCGAATGAAAACGTGTGTGAAAATTGAGCTGTAAGCGATTGGCTCTTCGTAAAGTTCTTTGAGATTTCCGAAATCAAGAGTAAATTTTTGGAGTAGGTCCTATTTGAAGTACTCGGTGTTACGGCTTAGTTCTCTTTAGCTAGAGCCAATGAAGACGAACCCTCCATTTAGTTCAATGCAAAATTAAGCACAGTATGAGGCAAATAAATCGCTGCTAACAAAACACATCGTAAAATTTACATATCATGATTGCCCCGTTGGTACGAACGTCTTTGTGTCGAAGCCATTCCAAGGTCAGTAAAATTACAGCCGAGTCAGCTGGAGGGAGCGTTTGAAACTTTCAAATTAAAAGATTTATCATTGCTAATTTGACCACCTTTCAACTTCTCCGGAGGTAATTCGAAGTACAGTGCCTCTCGCTTTTTGTTATCAATGAATACCAAAGGGCTTTTTATATTTCTTAATGTTTTAAGAATTGCCTCATTACCTCTGCAGATGTTCTATTCGAACCAACCAAAATGCAATCTCTCAGAAGTTTTATGTACTAGCCACAGGTGGTATTGGACTCCAAGCAAACATCTTAATCTAAAATATTGGAACTGAATTTCACAAAATATAAACAGTACATTCACTGAGCAATTTCAGCTTAAACCGTAAAAAAAAAAAATGTTTCCTTGGTATCCTCGCTCTCAGCATTTGAAGGGATAGCTTAGCGAAACGTAACGAGATATCCAAAGATATCACGGCTTTGGCAAATTGAAATTCATCGGAGGATTTCCGTTATCGACCATGAACGGATCAGAGCTCACAGGAGGGTGGGAATGAAAAACCACGATATCTAGAGGCAAAAGGCACTCTAGGACGTTTTGCACATCGAAGCTTGAAATTAGCGTCCTAGGTGAAGAGAAAGTTTAACTGTGATATTCTACTTTGAAGCAAAAATCTCTTAAGTTGGCTTAAATGAATTAGCTAAAAAATTATTGAGAGGGTATAAGTATGGCCAAAAATTTTGGGAAAGATACGACATGTATAGTACTGTACTGCTTTTCCTTTGGTCGTCTGAATGAATGTTTAGTTCCTCGGTTTTCAGAAATTGTTTTATTCGAATGCAGAGATTTAAAGATCCGAAACTATGGCAGTATGTTTTCTTCAGTTGATGATCTCAAATTACTTTCAGGCAAGAATGAGGAAAGCTCGACCACCCATGACCACGGACAAGGGATCCAACTCCTTTCCGGTTCAAACAAATTCTTCCACTGGCTATTCACCAACTGAGACTAATATAACTAATTCATCTTCTTCATTCTATCGGCCCTACAGTTTTTCGCATCATAGTGACCCGGGCGATACAAGCCACCTCAAGAACGCCCCTGACTTTTTGGTGTCTGAGCCCAGTCTCCGCAGTGGTTTTTCAACCCCTGATCTTCGATCGATCAGTCAAGAAACCCCGTTCTTGCGACATCATACGTCATTACCGCCAAGAGACATGTACTATCACTATGGAAACCCTAGTTATCCAAGCACAACACCACGTGATTTTTATACAAGCCCCGTGCGAAGGAGGTTAGCTTCGCGCTCTTTGAGTGATCTTTCTGCTTTAAACGGAAATGACGATGTATTTACTCCAAACTCCCCGACAGCCCTTGATAGGACGTTCGTCTATCCAAATTATGAACCTGCCTCGCAATATGCAAGAACACTTAATGCACGGCCTGGAAACCATTCAGGAGTTTTCAGTGGCGATTATGCTTTGCGTTCGACAGGTAGTTTTCCTGATTTAAGGGGTAACATCGGTCCTTTCACCTCATACCAATACACATCCCACAATGAAAGATCCTCACCCACCCCCTCTATGTACAGTGATTACAGTTCATGCACGGAGTCTCCCCTCCGTGGTACATTTATTCTACCGCATCAAACCGTGCGTTCCCCTTACAGCATCATTGGTGTGTCGTCGGTGGATAACAGTAGCGCGATGGGCCTACGAAGATGGGAACGCAGTTCGAGTCGAGAATCGGAAAATCATCGTGGGATTTCGGAACCCGAAAACAGCCTTCATGGTAATCCAAATTCACTTCATTCTGAGCGGAGTGTAATCGATAATTCGTCGTCTCCGGTAAAAAATCCTACAAACAATTCGTCTACTCAACAAAGTCCGACACAAAGTTCGGATTTCACGAAGAACAACGACTCTGATCGAACGTCTACGAATACCACCCGTGAACGCTCGTCGACGTTGAGTCGTACTCTTTCGTTATCTGATATAGACGAAGGTACCAAACATACGACTCCGAAAGTAGCTCGGGAAATTAGGCGAGATAGTTTGCCAATAGCTGTCAGTAATGCCAGAGAAAAGTACCCTCTGGCGAGAGTTCCTATACCATCATTTAGGGAATTTAAACAGAGGAATTTGCTTGAAGAGGCTAAAAATAAACCATTGATTGAAAAGAAAGATGTAAATGAAAATGAATCACAGGGATTATCGAGGGCAGATCCTAAAACCGAATCTAAAAACAAGATGGAGATGCGGGGAAAATTGAAGGAAAGGCTGTCTTCATTGTACGAAAGCTCAAAAGACATCTCGGCTCAGAATTCGACAAGAAAGCTTAGTACCTCCTACAAGTTGAATTCTTCGAGAGATGTAACACAAGAAAAACCTGTTGTCAAATCGAGTGTACTAACAGAAACGAAAGGCAGTAATACAAAGGATGTTAAAGAATTGGGCAGCTCACGAAAGATTTCAAAGGGCCGTCGCGAAAGCCCGTTTTCCAAGAACGAAGTTATTCATAACCTAATGTTGAAGTACGGCTTGTACGAGAAAGGCGGACACAAGAGAGCAAGTAGTTCGAGAGCGGACGCAAAGGATATTGTGTCATCGACGGATGAAGTCAATTCTCGCGAGAAGGAAAGAAACAATAAAAATTTGAAACATATTTCATTGGCTACAAATCCTGAAAATGTTTCGGTGGGGGAAGAAAGAAGAACGCGGAATTCTTCGCATTTGTATGAGTCTACTCCTAAAGGGAGCTCCGTTTCTGATCGAAAAGCTCCCACAGCTGCAACATTTGAATCGAAAAAGTCCGCCGCGGAGCGGTTCAGAGAGTTGCGAAGAAAGCATGGTATGCAAAATGATTCTGAAGATTCTCGAACGGCAGAAAGAGTGGCATTAACAGGCAGAGGAAAGACATCGGGGATGAATACAACACAAACTGCGTCAATAACCGAAAATGGAAAAGAGATTCTGAAGCGAGAAATGAATGATTCTGGGTTTTTAGATCAAAAGAACTCAAATGAAATTCGAGGAAGTGATCACAATTCTACGGGAGCAGGCCCAAGAATGGCAAATTCAAATGTTGTAGAAGGCAGTTTGACAGTATATGAGAAGACTGAGAGGCGAAATGTCGACTCGACTGAGACATCCAGTCAAAGGAAAAGCTCTATTGGTCTCCGAGGTACCTCCAGAGCAGTTCTTTGTGCGACAAAATTTAAGAGAGTTGCTAACAAAGGCTTGAAAACATCGAAAGATTCGCCCTTGCCGGATAAGAAAAAGCTGGGAGACATTATCACCACAAGTGATTCAGCAACCAAAGTTATGGCCGATAAAATGCAAAACGGAAACGCTATGGAAAGTAAGCGAGGTGAATCATTGGGGAAACGATCACCGAATACCCGACAGCGAGATTTCCGAGCGAACGGAAAACTTCGGAAAGGTGGTATTCACACGAGCATGCTCAGTGTGGCAAGCAACGCGTGCTTGACCGATTCTGAGGTTGATGACACAGTTAGCTTGTACAGTGAAATGGACTCGCTTGACAGCGAGCGAGAAACGAGAGGACGTAGGTGGGAGAGTTTCCATAGTAACATCAGTGCTGACAGCGGCTCCCCCCACATGTTCGAATTTGAGACGGACTCCAATGCAACTGAGTTTGAGGAGGAGATGTTTGATGACCATGGCTCTGAAGGTGAGCCGTTGTGTAAACATCATGAAATGTTCATTTGGTTGTATTGATGTATTATCGATTCATTACAACTGTATTCGCCACGTCGGATAACCGCACGCCTTCTTTAAACAATATCAATTTTTTTAAAAGTGTGGTAGAGACCATGTCCTTCTTAGGAAATTAAATTTAGTTTCTCAAGTCTTGACCTTCTTTTATCTTTTCAGATGAGCATCCCAAGAGCGAGGCCGAAGTGGAGCGCACTGACAGTGGTGTCGGAGGTGACATGGGACAAAGTCCTTTGAGGCGCTCTTGGGAGGAAATTGTAATGAAGAGCTCGGAGCATTGGTCCGTTGTGGCGGCCTCCGCTCGGCACTGGCAAGAATTGGCCCGCAGGAGAAAAGCAAATGAGGGCGAAACGACCTCTGCAAGGAAACGAAGTTCTGTGCATTCTATAACTGAAGACATGGTATTAATCCTTTTAACTAGGAATAGATTAACCCTCTCATTTTCATTAGAGACCAATGGTTCATATCAACTAATTTTCAATAATTAAAGCGAGGAGAAAAAGGAACATTTTTATTATCCTTTCGTTGTTTTCAACGTTTCTAGGTCGAATGCCCAGATTGTTTGAAGCACTATGTTCCATCAATAAATAGCGAAGAACAAAAGGACAGAAATAAAGAACCAGAGATTTGTCCCAAGTGCATAGACAGAAAAGTGGAGAGGAAGGAGGCCATTATTGAACTGGTACAAACCGAAATCAACTATGGAAATGATCTTCAGATCCTGAAAGAGGTAAGTGACTATGCATACAATTAGCAGGTCGCAGCGCGCCTGGTGTTACAGTATATAAAATCAGTTTGCCAGCTAATAATGTAAAAAAAAAATTGCGTCTGTTTTTTTTGGTTAGTATTAGTTAAGGCCACGATAAATTTATAAGAACTCAGAATAATTACGCACGAAAGCACTTGGCACGAAGTGCGTAAAAACAGCCTTAATAGATTTATGATTTGCTTTGAGTTCGGATGTAATTGGCTGGGAAGTAGTGGGAATTACATGACAAACTCAGTAGGGCAGTCATTCGGACTGCAGGCTCACGAAATTCATCTTAATGCTGTTACAGATGCAAATCTCTTTTCCAAGGAGGTTGCCGCTGAGCCGACGGGTTTTAATCGTAAACCCATTTAAGTGGTCATCCTTGGCTGAGTCGATTTCAAACTCGCTTTCGTTAAACATCTTAGAGGTGTTCATTCCGAAATTGTTTTTGCTCCAGTTCTTCTAGAAAAGTGGGTACTAAGTTAGTTGTAATTTAGTCAAAAAATCGCCAGAAAAGCTAAATTTAAAAAACCATTACTTCACACAACCTCTTACTAACAAATCAAGTCCGGTTTAAATGCTCTCATTTAATCATAAGCCACTGTTCATAAATTCAGATGAATGTCTATTTCCTACAATAAGAGTTGAAAAAAAATCAAAGTAGCCTACAGGGTTCCATTGGACTGAAACATTAGTTCGCCTGGATTTTAGTCAACTCGTATTTAATGGCTTCGACTGCAAGGTCGATATGCTCCACCGTATTGAAGATATTAAGGTAGAATCGCATTCGATTTTCCATCTTGGTCGACACGCCGATTTTGTGATCTTGATACAACTTGTCTTTCAAAATCTCGTCCAAGTTTGGTCTTATACGAACTTGGGGGACAGGATACCGTGGAACTTGATCAACTTCTGCCGAGTGTCACGAACACATTACCGACTTAGGGCACCAGCTCTTCAAAGTGGTCCCTCCGTCGCATGGTCAATGCCTTGGTTCTCCCCTCGATTTTTTACGAAGCCAATCACGGCCATTAGATCTGCGGTATACAGCAGCCCGAAAAGGTCGGTATCGTTCTGTTGGTCAGTCATCTTAAACCTGGACGTATCATCTGGCAATGGGTCACCCGGGAGGGTAGCTGGAGGCTACATCTCGCCTTCGTACTCAATATTTAGGGCCAGAAATCTTGTACACTTTCTGTATGTATGTACAAGATACCCGTCTCTTTGGGACCAAGGAACCACTTGTGACTCCCTTCACTGTAGCTGTCATTGTTGACAATGTGAATTGGCCATTGCAAAGAGATTGTGGCGCCACAGACGTGTTAATCGTGGAGAGTGTCAACTTGGTCTATCATGAGCGTTTGTGGCTTTAGCGGCCGAATCAGACTGGGTCGAAAATGGATCTAAAGTTTCTTTGCTTTCGTTTCCTGTGTTTATATTTTTTATTTTTTTATAAATGAGTATTTTTCATTGCATTATAGCACTGAGTATATGAATTGTACGCATCTTTGTTACAATACTGTTCCAAACACTCACAGAGTGGTACACTTTCTGTGAAAGGTACCTCAGTGAAGAAAAGATTCTCTGTTGAAAAAATTGCTAAGCATTCATAAGAAAAATTTACGTGAGCACTTTCCTTTCGACCATAACGAACGGAACGATATTTTCGAACTGATCGCTCTAATCTGGTTGCATGCTGTTCTTCATTAACAAGAGAAAATTGAGATCCTCCCTATTTTTAAGCGTTGCCTTAGAACTGACTTCAGAAAGTTATGTTGACGCTGCTTGTGCGTCTTTCTCAGCACCTTTAAAACGGCGAAACAGCAGGTTTATGTGATATTCAGATCGCACGTGTAGCGAGAATAATTTTGCGAGCTTTTTTCATGTGCACACGTAGGGTTCAAATCACTCAGCTTTGTTTTTGACTTATTGATGGGAGGAGCGAAATTTTCTGAGCTTTTGTTTCTCTTCTCAATCCCATTTTGAAAAACCATTAAGGCTTTCCCCCCCCCCCCCCCCGCTATGAAATATGAAAATTATCTTATACAGAAAGGAACAACAACGCATTGTTACTGAGTTTATTGATCAACAGTTGTTGTAGTACAAGTCAAATCGTAATCTTACTAAAGTATTTATGTGGTAAGGACGTTCAGTTCACAAACGATGAGTACTACTGAAAACGAATTTGGAGTTCGTACACGTTTGCTTTCATTAACACGTTAGGTCCGGTTTGAAAAAAAAGACTGTTATCACTAGCTTTAGTTCGTAAATTGGATCATCTCTTCTTGAAAGTGATGATAAAAAACATCAAAGTAGCTGCTGAAGTACTTTTAAACTAAGCCTTACTTCTCCAGGACTTTACTCAGCTCATATCGAACAGCTTCGACTGCCCGGTCTATGTGCTCCTCCGTGTTGTAAATATGCGGGGAGAACCTCATTCGATTTCCTTTCTTGGTTGACACCCCGATGTTGTAATCTTCATACAACGCGTCGTACAACATTTCGCTCAATTGTGGCTCTGCTTCTTCTTGATTCTTTCCTTTATGTTTGCGCCTGTGTCCTTTTCCAGTTCCGCGATCGTCTTGAAACTTGATGGTCAGGATACCGTGGTACTGGCTCAATTCCGGCGGAGTTTCTATCACGAACACATTGTCGAGTTCGCGCGCCACCTTGTCCAAGCCGTCCCTCAGCCGCGTGGTCAACGCCTTGATTCTCTCCTCGATTCTGTCGAAGCCGATCAAGTCCATCAGATCCGCAGTATACAGCAGCCCAATAAGGTTGGTATCGTTCCGTTGGCCAACCATCTCAAACCTGGATGCATCATGTGGTAGTGAGTCATCCGGGAGGGTAGGTGGAGGCTTCATCTCGCCATTGTACCCAATATCTTTGGGCCAGAAATTTGGCACACTTTCTTCCTTCATGTACAAAATACCCGTCTCTTTGGGACCAAGGAACCACTTGTGACTCCCTCCGCTGTAGCTGTCACAGTTGATTTCTTTGAGGTCGTGCTTGAATGCTCCCCAGCTTTGAGCGCCATCCAAATGAACATGAACTTTCCTGTTCTTCTTGTGGATTTTTTCGATCAGAAGTTTGGCTGGTAGGCGCATGCCGCTCAAGTGAGACACCTGAATTTTCAATGAAAAAAGGAATTAGTTTTTATTGTTCACTCTGTACTCTCCAAGACTGATTTCGCAAAGTTAATCAAGTGGATTAGAAGATGCATTCAATTACGAAGTATCTCTTACAGACGGACAAAGAAAAATACTTGATTGTAAGTCTGGCTTTCTTGGGCACAATAAGACGGAAAGCACTCGTAACCGATAAGGAAAGAAAATAATTGAAACGCATGAATTCTCTCTCTCTCTCTCTCTCTCTCTCTCTCTCTCTCTCTCTCTCTCTCTGTCTCTTTCTCACGGGCTAAAGCTATGAATCCCGAAGCTTTTATTGTCCAAGGCACATCTCTTGGATATAACCTGATTGTATTCAGACTCTTCAAGAAAGCGAAAACAACAGAATCTACTATCCTTTTTGCCAAAAAGAATACCTCAAATTAGATCAAAGTATGATGTTTCTCGCGCGCAGTTTAACATAATTATTAGAGTTGTTAAATTACGTTAACAGAGGTTTTGCATTCCTGCGGTTGGTTGACATGTTTACTATTCGATCACATTGATTGAGTAAGTTTTTTATCCCCGAAACCTTACACTTTAAATGAGGCCCTTTCCGATCTGTGAGTCACTCAGGTGGCTTAAGGCGTATGTCACCTAAGCAAATGTTCATTTTATTTTTTCCCTTGTCTCGGTGAGGTTTAATCAAATTATAAAACAAGTATCTGGCTCAGAGAGCCTGAAGTTAGGAAGGGAAACAAAAAGATATTGAAGCATTGGTTCAATTTGAATGGACGTGATAGGAATACATTACTATCTGCATATATCTATTTGATTTTGCAAAGTGCATTAGTGTCAGCAGCAGTGACATCAAATGATTGCAGAATGTGCAATGGATTTATCACTATTGTTCTTCATACTAACAGAGCTTTATTTTGTAAAAAAATTTTAATTAATTTTCTCAAATTCATTGGCTGGTCGTGGCGAAAGTTAAAATTCAGCGCGTTCAATATTGTTTGCTCGGGCGATTCTAAGCTGTTTGAACAAAACAATAAATGCCTATAACTCGTTACCAAACTGTCGGATTGTAAACAAAGAAAAAGCAAACATTTGCACGAAAGCGCTTATTATTAGACAACCTTTTCAGAGATTTTATTTTTCTAACATGGTCTTCGGGTAACAAACTGAAGCTTTCGTTTTCGTGGTGTAAAGCAACTTACGAATGCACTATTTTTTAGCAGACAAGCTTTATGTTTTATGAAAATGTTAATCCCCTGACAATCTTTTGAAAGGCAGACAGACGCTAAAAAATGGCTGAAATATGACGATTTCAAAAGGATATTAATGGTCTCGGATAGAAATTATTTAAAGAGATTGAGAACCAAATGGCCACCAAAAACTACAAGTGACTAAATCGTTAGGTTTTATCTGTAAATTACATATAAAACCTAGCTGGTCAAGTCTATTGGCGAGCTTAAGGACACACCCCACCGGAGCTTATCTCAGTTTCTTTTGCATGAAACAACAGGCGGTATTTCTACTTTCCCAGTACATTGCAGGTTAACCACAAACACTTTCGTCAGGGTTCTCTGCGAGTTCACAAGCACCTATTAATTCTCCTTGTTGAAAGAGAGTCTATGAGAGTGAATAAACTAGCCAGAGAACACAATACAATGACTTGGGATTAATACATCTACAACTGTTTAACAGTTTAGAGGGAAAGGGTTGTAAGACATACCTCGCTGAACGCCACAATACGAGTGCTTTTGTTCACTTTGGATACGAACTTGTGAATAATCTTTTCCTCATTTGTCTCCCCATCTAAGTCGACTATGACAATGTTGATGTTAGGGAAGCGTGCTTTGCGAATCTTCCACGCTACATCACCATTTGTTGGATGATTCTCGTTCCATACCACGACCTCATCGCCGGGTTCAAAATCCATTCCGTTGTTGATGACAGCGTTAGGGTCGGAACCATTCCTCATGAATGCGATGAGTTTTGGCTCCACATTTAACTGCTTGGCTACGAGGGCTCTCGCCGCTTGGATGGTATACACAAAAGGCTGGATCCTCTTCTGGATGGAAATATCTCGGTTCCAATCCAACGCCATGGCGTTCATGAGACGTTGAACTGCATCGAAGGTGATGGAAAGGTTGGCTGCGTTAATTGGAACTGTGTCAGCGTAGTCGTCGAAATTGAACATGCTTCGCACAAACTTCCAAAGCTCGTCTTCATCTTGGCAAGTAACAATACAGTTGACAATCTCATCGTAAGTTTTCTGGAAGGCAATAAAGGTCTCCCGGGAGATGAGCCCGTGAGAGCGGTACAAAAAGGCCACCTTGAAGGTGGGACGATCTTGTGGAGCGATGGTCTTGAATCTGCTCATGGTTGCACAGCTGTCTTGAGGTTGCGACGATTAAGGGTGTGTAGCCGAACTAAAACCGTGTGTACGTGATCTATAAATGTATACAAGCCCAAGCGGTCACAGCTGCCTGGGTTAATCAATCAAAATCTTTGTTTCCCTGCACAGAGTGGATTGACTAATCTCATGTTACGACTATATTTGGTCATGGATGATTGACACCAGGTTCGTTGGCCTGAAAATAGGGACCTTAAGCAAACCACGACGGCGACGGCAACGAGGACATGGAAAAACAGAAGATCTAACTGGCAGAACAATAGCTCAGCACGTGCATTTTAATACTTTGTACATTTCTTAGCCGTCTTATGCAAAGCAACAACGTGAAATCACCACAATCTGCGTCGTCTGCGAACTGAAACCGCGACGGCAAATTATTTTAATTTCCATTTGGAACTCAACGCTTCTTTTATACGTTGTGCTGAAGTTGAGATGTGGCGCCGTATGAGACAGTAAGAAAATGCAGCCATATTTGAAATTCTAATTAAAGGCAGAAATTCATTTTTTAACCGAAGTCTTCCTTGGCGTTGCCGTCCTGTCTACTTAAGGTCCCTAATGTTGGATGCGTGGTACCGTAAGCACGCATTTTTATCACAGTCTTTGTTTCTTATTATAACGGTCCACGCCACGGTACACACCATCATAGACGAAATTTCGTTAGGAATTTGTCACTTCAGCATGTTGCGTACTCTGAATTGAAGAGACCTTGAATGACCTTCACAACGGTAATTTATGCGGTGTTCAGGTGACTTTTATAGCAACGGGTCACGTGATAGACTCTGTGTCAGAGTGTACATGAATTAGCCAATTCAAGGACTCAAGAAAGAACTGTAAATAACAGAGCTGCCAATTGTCACGCCCTAATGTCAAGTATCGTTTAAAAGTTATTCTCGTCAGAATTCCAAGGTTGTTATCCAGGGAATTGCTTGAAACAGTTGCAGAGAAAACTTGCAAAATTAAATGTAAAGTCCAGTTCTGATAACTCGAACGCTTGCTCTTGGGATTCCGTGATTCATGTATACAGTAGAACGCCCCCGACTCGAACTCCTAAGGGAAATGAACAATAGTTTGTGCTAGCGGGGTTTGAGCCAACGAGTTGGTGTTGAATTTCAATTATCCTGTAATAACCAGGAATCATTTTTTTTTTACTATTCTTGCATAATCAATAATCATTTTGGAGCTTTTTGATAGGAGTGTTTAGCTTGGGAAATTTTAGCCGAATGTATGACAGAAAAACAACAGCTGGGATTGAGCTCTGTAGTTGAAGACATTATTTTTTTACATAGATAAAGTAAACAAATGGCTTTGTGGTTCTAAATGCATGTACACGGAATAACTTTTCCAGAATACAGCACTGTCCTTTTTCATTGAACGTTTAACTCCTGTACATAGAGCCGTACTAGTAACTAAAGGTGCGAGTTCAAAACGGGTTAAGCTCTAACGAAGAAAAAACTATTTCAGTTTGCGTACCAAGATGATCAAGTATTTACACTGGAGTTTTTCACCTTAATATTCTGGAGTTTCAGCTTTGAAATTGGACGACCTAACAACAGCTGAAACTCCTTCTGCAGTAAATATCCGGTTTAAAAGCTCAACGGATCGCTAACTTTCACTCCCTCCCCCTTTCAAGATTCATTTTGACATTCATGCATAGTTCTAGTCCGAGAATGTTTGTGTCGGATTGGCTGTCAGTCAAAGAACTGAACCAAAGGGGATGAATTAACTTACCCCATTTATGCCTGTGCTTACACTAACCACGCGGCGTGTCATTTCATCGGTTCACGGTACATTTTGCAGTAGTTGGAACCGAGGGTTTTTAAAGTAAAATTTCAAAAACAACTTAATAGTTTAAAATTTCTCTCGTATGGAACAAATTGATGTATAATTTGTGGAAAAATCATGCAATTCCAATATTACGTGTTAGTCAACGAAGTGTACCTGAAATCTACCGATGCGGCATTCTCCCAAGTCAAGATCACCCAAACATAGTAAATAACAAAAAATATCTATTGATAAGGAATTTTAAAATGCATGAGCATTCAAAATGGCATTTTTCGGTCTCTCTTCTCAGGAGTTCTACTTGCCGATGCAGTCTGGAGGGATTTTAAGTCCAGAAAATTTGGCTGCGATATTTCTCAATTTGCAGGTAACTGAAATAACGAGTTGATGTAAGCAAGGTTGTTCTTAATTGAAATAATATCTTAAGTGTTAGAGAACCACTTAGGAAAATCCACAACCATCCATACACGTAAAGGTTTTCAGTTGAGAACACCAATATTGCATGATTTTGCCTTCCTGATACATTGACCTACAGTCCCAGACACATTTTTTGGGATGCTTACAACCACCCCTGTCTGTCTAATGTTGGTCTGCAAGATGGTTATGCAAAAATTGGTTATAAACAAAATGATAAGAGAGAGAGAGAGGGGGGCGAAAGAAAATCACAAAAGTTTCTCTGGAGAAGTGTCCCAACTAATTATGAAATATAAAGATCAATTATCAGATTTTTTCTCACAAACACACGCAAAACACAAAAGAACTAAATACAGTTTTAACAACAAATTTGACATCAAATGTTTATTTTGTCACTAGGAATTGCTGGAGGTGAATTCAAAGTTTTGCGCAAAGCTGCAGAAAAGTTTGGAAGAGTCTGTTGCAAATGGCGATGAGGTAATGAACGAGCGTAAGGCTGACGCTCAACTGTTCTTATATTGTTCAGGTTCTTAAACCCTACAACCCCTTGAGAGTGATCAGAATCTAATTCCTCCTTACAATATCATCCCTGAATCGTGCATAAAGGCTATGAGAGTAGAAGGAAATGATCAGCAAGTAAAGATGCCCTTGATTGTTTAACAAATTCTTCCTTGTCAAAGGTATAGAGATCAGTATGGAGAATATGCATACTGATATTAAGGTGTAATCATAGCGTGTCAACATAGTGGAGCTCCCAAAATAAACTGCATTACCATTGTCTTCTTGACTTATTTTTGCCGCCTTTCATAACTTGCCATTTCAATTTTGAAATTCAAAAGAAACCAGCGACAATAGCTCCTTGGTAAAAGCACATTTTTTTTCGGGGGGGGGGGGGGGAGGAAGGGGGAGAAGGGGATGGGAAGGGGGAGGGCAGGTAACAGGCACGAATCTGAAATATATTGAAAGGCTAAATTTTGTTTTTTATCACATATTTCAGTAATCTTTGTAAGTGACTTCTGTTTTTGTTTCATCTAGGAATTTTCTAACGTCAACGTTGGAAGCATTTTCTTGGAGAGCGTAGATTTCTTTCAAGCCTACGAAATTTACTGTTCAAAACAGGTAGAGTGTCCTCGTGTATCCAACGTTTTATTAACAAGACAAAGATATAAATTCTGCGTTTTTAAAAGTCATTTCATTCTGGTTCTGATATTTCTCTCTTTTATTAGACCGCCGCCTCTGCGTTGCTTGAATCTCTTCAGAAGAAAACGGAGCTGCTAAGAATATTCCTGAATGTGAGTGGTAACTTGACCTTCATAAAGTAAAATTACAAAATTTGAGAAGTACTTAAGTTTTACTATTTTTTAAAGTAGTTAGCTCGAAAATCAATCAGTCTTCCATTTTTCTCGTGAGATTTAATCATTTTAATTGCTTATTGTTTATTTTAAGGTAACATGTCGTGAAAATCCAAAGTGTCGCAAAATGGACTTGAACTCATTTATCCTCGCTCCGGTACAACGAATCATGAAGTAAGTTCAAAGTCGATTAGCTGGCAAGTCAATCAGGCAGACGGTTAATTTTGTCTATATTTGGGTCAGTCAATTCGATAGTACTTACGTATTTCAGTTAATCAGTCAGTCAGTCATTCATCCCTTCAGTCCGTCAGTTCGTCAGTCATTTCGCCCTCCCCGCAATCCGTCAGTCTGTCGGTCCATCGGTCCGTCATCCCTTCATGTAGTCAGTCAGGCTGTCAGTCTGTCAGCTGGCCTGATAGGCAGGTAGTCAGTCAGTTGGTCTACTCGTCAGTTGGTCAGCTCGTCAGTTCGTCATTCCTTTGGTCCGTATCTCAACTCGTCCTTCTGTTAGTCTTTCATTCGCTAGATCAGTCATTCAATCAGTCAGTCGGTCAACTGAGCAGTGAGGTACCTAGTCACTAATTCATTCCTCCAATCAGGCATGTTTGCATTCAGTCAAGCAACAAGTCAATCTCAAACAAGATTTGACCTATCTATATAATATACCAGTTTGACCGGATATAACCTGAAATGTGCGGCCAGGAATAAACAATCATACGGATTGTATTTCAGATATCCCCTGTTGCTGAGTAGAATTTGTAAGGCCACTCCACGAAGGAATCAAGACCGAGAGAAACTCAAAATGGCGCAAAGAAGAATTGAAGAGCAGCTAAATAAAATCAACGCGGTAGGCGAACAAACAGAAGCGTGCGATAAGATTTATTCCTCATCACACCAACTTGACTCGCGGACCAAGACCGAAGACCACTTTTAAAAATTGTAGTTTATGCGCTTATTGTCTTGTAAGAGAGCTGGATTGAAACAAATCGATTCATGGCTTATCATAATATGATTACATAAACATTCCGCCATAAGAAAATCTAAAATAAGACGCGATTACATACATAACTGAATAAACGTCTGACAAAAACAGAGAAACTCATCCAAAAAGGGAACTTATTTCTTCACTTCTTTTTCATTTTAAAATAGGTCCACGATCAGAATTCACATTCTCGCCGAAAAGGCAACAGAGTCTTGTTAGTGCAGTCCCGGACTGCTTCTTCCGGAGCGGGGGCTGTTTCTCGAAGGTTCCGGCAGCTTATTGCCGCTGGTAGAATTGTTCTGTTTTCATTCAAGATGGACGGGGATACAAAAATTTGAAATACAATTGTGAAAAGACACTTTTATTTAAAGAAACAGAATAGACTACCTTGGGTGCTCGAACCAGTTTCTCTCTTTTTGAAATTTTAATATTAAAATATTGCTCCGGGTACGTTAAGTTACCGGGGCTTTCGAGTAACGGGCCCCCACGGCCCCCGTAAACTCGTTCGGATCAATATATATCAATTTTCATGATGGTGAGTGAGGTCATGTCATCACATGATAAAATCATCGATTCTTCTTTCTCTGCAGTTGAACACAGCTGTTGAATCTCGACAAAAGCGATATCGGGCGAGTCAACAACTTGGCCGGTCCGACTCGCTAGATAAATTACAAATGAAGAAAATGGCGTCCGATATTCTTAACTGGACGATGGAGGAAATGCAGTTGCTTATGCACGGTGTCTTCCAGGTGAATTGACCTCTCGCTAATAATCAAAAAGTATTTTCTCCTTACTCTATCAGTGCTTTATTCTACAAACAGGTGTCAAGAACTGACAAACTCATCAGTTAGATGGTGTTATCTTGATGTAGCATCAAATTCTCTTTGGCATTCGCATTTAGATTTTAATTATCTGGTGGGGAGAATCAGTTAGTAGATCATGGGAGTTAGTGTCTCATAAATGAATTAGGTACTTCAAAAGCTTGAATCTCATAGATGAAAAACAAATGGGAAAGTAAAAATTTTATTCTGAGTGATGTAAGTTATATAGGGACCTGTAAAAACAAACATTTGTCCACACTACATCCAAATGTGTTCCACCTGGATGCCGAGTTCAGTAAAAAAAAACTTCCCTTAAAGAATTCATTCGTTGTACTTTCAACTGATCGCGGAAAGTAATAATGAAATGCAGCAATCAAATTTTAATATACCTTGTTAAAAATGAATCGTGTAATTTCTTGGAGCTGAGCATATAGCATATAGCATATAGCACAATAGTTCATTTCCCTCGCGCAACTATGTTTTTGCTCTCTCCCAGATCACTATACACGAATTTGGCGCGAGCTGGAACAGGCGCAGTAGCAAGAAAGCCCTTTCAGTATGCGCGCTGTTCTGCGTAAGGGGTCATTCAGAGGTTTGTATAAATTAAATCTCTATCCCTTTATTCACCTAAAAATATATTTCCCTAATCCCAGTCTTTTCACATAGAAATTGCGGGCTCGTGTCATATATTTTAACATCTTCATTTCAGGCCCTGCATAGCACGTTGGCTACCTGAGAAAACGTAGCTTGAATTTTTTAAGATGATCTTTTGCAATTCGAGTAAATCTTATAATCATTTATGGTGTCTCGGTCCCCATGGTTTTCTACTATACCATAATAATGTTTGCGGAAGATGCTATGGCCAAATGGTCTGTGAGCTAGACTCCGGAGGGGACTGGCATCCCATCCAGGGGGGAGTAGTGATATTTCTAGTCACTTCGTGCTAAGGAAACCGGGATAAGCTTTAGCTGGGTGGGAAACTTGGCTCAAATACAAACTTAACCTCTTTTAAACAATTGTTCTTTCACCAAGTCAATGAATTCACACAAATTAGGGACGTGGTAGAAAACGAACAGAAATATTAGAAAAAACCCTTCTTTAAAGGTCCCTTAAAGTGACTCCCTCTCAGTCCCTTATGAACAGCTACCATACCATATGAAGTTAGAGATTTTTTACAAGAAGAATTAGAACGAGAAAAGACTGGGATAAGAGGAGACTGAGATGAATGAAGGTGTGGTCTCGTCCCAGCCTCTTTACGCCATGGCACAACTGTGTTTTCACTTCCCCTCCTCGCTCATAGAATCGTGCGGGAAAAGTAATATTCATTTATCTGCTTCTTCACAGTTTGTGCGAATTGACTCAGACGATGAGGGAGAGTGTGAGGATCTTTTGTTCCCCGGGGAAGGGGAGGTGACCGATGCTGCTGTGGTTCTCCTTAGAAAGAAGATGAGTGGAAAGTACACTTTATTTAAGGTATGAAGCAATTTTGAGAGCAAATGAAACACTTTTATTTTTCAAGAATATAACCATGTCCTAAAGACCCTTCCAGGGTTCAGAAAGGTGCTCTTGTAGGGTCTTTGGTTGTTAGGCTCAATTTGTTTACCAGGGTGACTCATAACTACACAGTTTAGCCAATCACTGTGAGGATAATTTTTCACAATCAGCCAATCAGCATCGCTATCAACCGAGACAAGTTTGACCCTTGCCCAAATTTTCCCGCGCTTCTCAAGAAGGCTACGACTCCCCTCTGTAATAACTGAGAGGTTTAACTATGATATTTGCAGGATCCGGCTGCATTTTCCAGTTCCATTCTTCTGTTGATTTTTTTTTAAACAGTTCTGATTGATTATTTTTTGGGATTTTTTCTGCCTGAAGGAACCATTGTTTCTGGATATGTGCGTGATTTACAAGGAATGTGGTAAGTTCAAACCGTAGGTTGGCAATGCGTAGGCTTGCTTTGAGAATGATTCGCATAACTACCATCGTTTATTCCGGTTTGTGAAGCATTGACCAGAGAAATTGTAAATTTTGATCACTCAACCGTCTTTCGTAATGTTTCCATGTCAGTTTTCCGGGACCCATAAATGATCCTGATTAAAAGGAGAGATGATTTGTGATAGAATGGACACGATACTCACTCAGGGCTCGAACCCATTCCTTTCAACATTGAGTTTAGCGCGTTAACCTTTGCCATAACTCATATCTCACGCATTAAATTATACGAATACGTCAACGATGCACTTTTCAATTGAGTGTCGAAAATGATCCAAGATTGTGTGGGTTTTGCCTTACTTATGTGGTTGGTATAGAAAACTCGCGACACTATCTCAGTCAATCAGATGAAAAACTTAACCCAGTCATGACTTGGCCGCCCGCGCTTTCTCGTGCTTTAGGTGGTTTGCTCGTTTTTTCTTTCAGTTCTCCGAATATTTTCTCATTTTCTGATTGGTCGTTGAGATTACTTTGATTTCTGTTTTGCAACACTCACTCGTTCTCTCACAAACATTGATTCATAATTAAAAACTTACTAACTGCAGATATCTCTTTATTGTTGCAGAGCTAAAGGACACATTCGAAATTGTGTTGATGGGTAAAGAGACATACAGATTCAGAGCTTCTTCAAGCAGAGATTATCGGAGATGGCTTAAATACCTCAGACTGGAATCGAAAGAACTTGGCTCCTGGAAGAGGAGGCGAAATGGTCTTCCCAATATCATGATTAAAAATCTTTAGCAAAGACGTAACTCTGTGAAATAGTTATATGTCGTTCACAGAATACAGTCGACAATATGAAAAGCCTTCATCAAACGTATATTTATAAGAGAATCCATACGTGTGTCATCGTCTGTATAGGAAAATGTTTACGATTAAAATGTATTTGAAAATTGTTAACAATGACCTGTTTGACATTCACTATTTGTTTTGGTCGTTTCAGTAAGCCAATAAAGTCATCGTTTAAAACACGTTCAAGCTTCATGATTTTGTTTTGTAAGCTGTCTGGTTTGTGCAACTTGATGTCACTCTCATAGCTATTGTAACTCATTCTCGTACCCAGATTCCTCGTTTCTTTCAGTCATGAGTGGCTCTGGGGACGCCAATGGCTGTAACTGACCCCCCATCACCCCTCCATGAGACTTAATTATCAAAACTGCTACGAAACTTGCCCAAGTTTCCCGCGCTTCTTAGCTCATTGAGAAAATGACAGAAAGAAGATGAAAGACGCTTCAATTTTTGTCGTTTGCCGTTCGAAGTAAATATTATGCTTACCCTCTTTATACGTTTTCTCTTTTGCCGCTCTTCTCGCTCAAAAATTTGTTCTTGAAACTGCTTCGTCCTTTTTCCTTAGCCACCCTACAAATCTACTTTGATATAAAATATAAGTGATATAAAAATCCGACAGGTAACTATCAGAAGAATTATGTATAAAGCTATTTATAAAATTCAATCTCAACACATGACACTTTGCTAGGCAAATTGACACCATTCATTTTTAGGGTTCAGCCGCGAGGTTGAATATGCACGTGTAAATCTTAAAGTTCATTTGCATTTTTCTGTACCGTTCCTCGTGGTCTGAACTGCCGCACTTCGAAGACAAAATACAAAAAAATACAAACGGAATAGGCACAATTTGGAGATGCTTCGTTTTTGAGGACTTTCGGAAGCTCATTATAAAGAATTACACGACAGAGCACGAGGTGAGAGTGAGAATGAGCTTTCGTTGTACATTGTTGTACAGCGTGCTTTGTGTAGTTGAGAACTGTAAATGAACGGTAGAATTGTGTGGAGCTATTTCTCGGTAAGCAATTTTACTCACAGATCTCCTTCTTAGAACAGTTTTAAGGACAAATTCGTCCTTGAATCGTGTTAGTTCGCCCAAACAGTGCAGAGATTTTATGAAATCGTAAATTCTTCGCTTGGCGACAAATTCAAACCGAGTTAAAACTCACAACAAAAACCAAGAGCAATTCTTGTTGAATGGCCACTTAAGATATTTGAATTTAATTATTTGGCCGCTGCTGTCACTCAGTGGATCGAGTTTCTCTGATACATTAAATAATCAAATAACTGTTTGAATTATTCACGCACAGTTTAAGAAACAACGAGAACTAATACTGCTAATTTTTTTTCGTGCAGATCTATCACTTGGGTTAAATAAAACTGAGAAATGGATGGGAAAGGACGAAAAATCATGTCAAGGTAAGCTACAGAAATCAATTTTTTTCAAAATAGGTTTGTTTATGTGTGTATGTGGCTGCTGTTCCTTAGGTGTGGAGTCTTGGCGTATACCCAAAATTCTTTTTGCTTTAATCAGGCCATAAAGTGGACAAAGTAACGACGTGATTAAATTTTCGCAGATTAGTTGCAAACTCTAAAGTAATCTTTGAACAAAATTCTATAAGCAAATTGAGTTCACGAGGTGTGACAGCCTTTTCAGGAGTTTCTAATTTCGGAGGAATCGGAAATAGAGTATTTATTATATTTCGAGAATTCGGTTTCTGACCAGGTAATTTTTTTTAAAGTGAGTTTCGTCAGTTTAGTCAGGATATCAGTTAAACTTTAGAAAAAAGTTATGCTGTGGGCGAGATTTTTTGAAAAAGGATAAATAAAAAAAGGAGAAATACTTTTTTCTAGATTATATTTAAACGAGAACTCGTGCATGAAATGGACGTAGATTTGACACTTTACACAAGCTGTAAAAAGGGCGTTTTAAGGGGAGATGTTTTAAAGAACTTTTGCAATAAATTCTGGCTATCGTTAAGAACTGCAAATGTTGTACAGCAGTGTTCATCAGTATTCATGAATGAATAGCGATTTACGTGAGATGAAGTGGCATCCAATTAATTTTTTTTCTCCAATTTTTGTTTTGATATTTTGGAGGAGGTTATATCTTAACAAGTCGATCATAGTAAACAATAAACTGTTGAGGGAAAATAAATAAGATTCGCCGAGGTTATTCACTTTCAAGATACCAGCATGCACTTGTAGCAGATATTAAGTCGGGGGGCTCGCTTAGAAGGTATTCCGCTACCATGGTAACATGTTTTGTCGATATAAATATCAGAAGATGTTCGAAAGTATTAAGGCATCTGATTGATAACAATTTTTTTCTATAACTGATATCGAATCTTTTACTCAATTCAGTAGAATAAAACCTTATAGAACCTTTGGGCTTCTAGAATTCATATTTTCTTCTCTGATTCGTTGTAAGGTCCGTTGATATTATTACTATCATTACCGTTATAATCAATTTTGTTCGAAATGAGTACTCTTTCAGTAATGGATTTGATTGTTTGATATTAGAAAGACGTTAACGCTTAAAATGACGTTAAAACAGGACACATAGAGCATGCTTCAAATCGCCTTTCTCAAATTGTTTCTATAACTAATGTTTCGAATTCTGACAAGTTAAAAAACGCTTATTAGCTTTCGTACTTTTTAAGACATTGAAGCCAAATCACCTAATGCATCAGCTCTTGACGCGTGAAACAATTTAAATTTCTAACTCCCGTTAGAGATAAAGAGATGAAGACAAAATTTCTCCTAATACAATATCAAGCAGATAGACAAGTGATTGGAATTAAGTGAAATATCAACTAAGGGATAATTAGTTGATCCAATACCAAATTCTCCAAACTAATATCACAAGAACTATATGACAGACAGTATGGAGAATTTCTACCGCGAACCTGGGAGTGAAAAGGATAAATTTGTTCCAAAAACTCCAATTTTTTAAATTTTTTTCAACCTTTCTAGGACCTCTGATTTTTTAAGAAAATAATTCAATGCCACATAGAGCTTAATCTTAAAATATCTTAACGTTTAAGGCTGACACCAAATTGAGAATGTTCCAAAAAAAATAGATAGCTTTCATTTCTTCGTGGAATACTGAAAAGTGAAATGGTCTTGAAATAATTGCAACATCTTCACCTAATTTCTGTGAAAACTATTTGATCCCACAGTCATTTCTACTGATTTTTTGGGTTCTTTAAACTTAGAGAGTACAATCACGTTCCAAAAATAGATATTTGTTTCTAAAATGATTCTTAGAGTTAATAATCAGCTGAGACAGCCCTTTCTCGTGCTCATTTTTATAGTTAAATGTAGGCAAAATTACTGAATGTCTTAGCCTTTTAGACTCAAACCAGAATCTCAGAGCATAATCCGACTTAAGTTGAAATTTCTTAAACTGTGCGAAAAACTGATTAATAAATCTCGGATAGTATTTCTATATTTAATCAGGAAAATGACCCTAAGTAACCGTTTGCTCCAGAGCGGTTGATGATTCTATTTCGAGGCAGTTTATATACAGGATAAGTTCTTCCGTGCTTCTCGACTTTCTTTCCCGAGTTGCATTTATGAAATTGGCTGCTTTAGAGATCTTTTGTCCTTCAAAAGTCCAGTGAAAAGTGTTTTGAATAAGGTCGTAGAAGTATAAACGTCGGTGGAAAAAACTTTTTAAAAGATTGCTCACCTAGAGATAAGCTTGCTCACCATAGAACTACTATAAACCGTATTCTGCCTTCTTAATCCAAACTTTGAGGAACCGATTATACATTTGTTTCCAAGCAATGGAGTGACAACAAAACAATGTACGTTTTTTTGAAAGATATAAACTTCCCGCCAAAACGTCTCGTTGGAAACTCCAAAGAAACAAATATTTGCAAAGTTGTCTATGGGTGAACGTTTTAATAAACAAATTTTGTCATAAATAGTTTAAAAACTTTTGATTGTTGATTATCGCCGGCGATTACATTATGTTTGTTATTCAAATAATCGTCAGTTTTTATTTTTTGCATTTCATGCACGTCTTTCTTAGACGTGACCTGAAGACTGCGTAAATGTGTGAACTCTTTCGAGGAAAATGTTGATAAGGGTACAGCATATCGCCGAGTGAGAGATTAAATAGGCACAGCAAACAATAGGGAATATACTTGACACCTACAGAGACTTCATTTGTCCCAAAAAATCTATTTGAATTCCGCCATGATCTCAGAGAAATTTGCTGTAGGGCACTGAGAGCGATTGTTTGTAGTTGCTAAACAAAGACAATTATAACCTGTCAACTCAGAAGAGAATTTCAAAAACTCTATTGACGTGAAGGGTAAAACTTAAATGGATAGATTTTCTTACAATTCCATACTTTTCTGCAACAAATCCGTAGTTCCATGGGCAATTCATAACTTTTGCCATTTTTTTTTGTACTGTGTGCACAATAAAGTACGGAGCTGTGCAGAAAATCTTGCCGCAAAGAAATAAATAATTGTAACGCCATTTCGGCAACAGCAAACTCCTCGAGTTTTTAAGAATGGTGATTAGTAATACAATTAGCGATTTTATCGAATTGATAGCGTCCCCTTCAACTGATCATTACTTAATGCTTAATATAAGAATCAAAATACTGATTTAGTTAAGCTCGTCTCACAAAGATCAACAAGTCTGATTGACGCTTGTATACCTTTGTTTTTGTTTGTTTGCTGGGTACCTTATAAACTCGATAATTATTGTTCGAATTACATTACATTTGTTGATTTTGTTTTATTTGGTTTCCTTGCAGACTGACGGGTAAAAAGCTCTGATGTCTAACGAATATTTTCAAGTAAAGGCGAGACTTAGTTAGAGGTAAAAAACAAATGAAGTACATTCCTGTCCTGAATACTACAATTTATTCGCCAAAATAGAGGGCTTGAAGCCACTAGTCCGAATGTTATCTCGCGATTTTGTTGGACTTGCCCAAAAATATATGGTTAGGCCATGGAACAGTTGAGTTTTCCCGCCTGAAACTTAAAAAGGTGCTTTTCATAAGGCAGGCGCAAATTTTGTCTATTAATTCTGTAAGTAAAATTATGTTCAAATGCGGTCAATTTTCCCGCCAAAATACGGTGCTCAAAATACGCATGCGCCGTTTTTTTTTTTTTTTTTAATGTAAAGAATTAAGTATATTCAATGGAAATAAAGTTTATTTTTCACTCGCTGTATTATTATTTTATTACAAACAAGTCAATAAAGGGTTAATTTTTTTGGTTGTAATCTTTTATTGTCTTTCAATAAATACAAGTGTTTCACTTAGCAAATCAGTTTATGAGTTGTAAGTTAATTAAGTAATTTTCGATGAAATTGATTAAAAAGGTGTCTAGAAAAATCTTCCCTATATATACACTAAGACTTTTGGCGGAAAAATTTGAATAGATTTGCACAGCGTTTCCCCTAGCAACTTTTCTGGCAAAAGTTTTAACGAGGTTTCGTTTCAAATCTACCGCCAATAATTATTCAAACAGCATTTCGTGCAAAAATTAAAATTTAAACTCCAATTCCTCTTTTACTTGTAAAAAGTTCCAAAGAATTTTGCTCAGTTACTTTTGACTTCTGTTTTTTTTGCACGAGATAATGTTTTAAACTAAAAAGCATCATGGCAAAATAAATCAGAATTTACTGCTTGAATTTTAATATCCAAGTGGTTTATTTTTTTGCTCATATTTTGCCATAACGCTTTTTCTAATCAAAAGATCTTTAAAGCAGTCTGATCTTGAATGTAACACAGGACAAAAATTTCAGATTGAAAGCGTATAAAACTATTCATGATTTTTATCGATGGAGGAGTTGCAAGTTGCAAGTTGTAGTTAGTATTTCTCAATTTAAAAATTTTCTGGATGGAAATATAAATTTTTGAAACAATCTCAGAAGTTATATTTTCTTAGCCACTAGAGCTGTAAAAATTCTCCAATTAGACTTCAAGTGCATTGAAGCAATTTGAGATTCAAAGTAATATCAAGTTGGGGTTTACATTTCGAACTTCAAATTCTTCAATCAATCAAATCGAGGGATTGTGATTTTGCTAGGAAAAAACGTCAAACATTTGTTTGAATTCCTTAAAGAATTTTTATATATCTTAATTCAGCTGCAATCAAACTCCACGTTCTTTCATGAACGAAACAAACAATTTCCAATTCTGTTTCACTATAGCTCAATTGAGTAATTTGAAGATAAAAAACCACTAGATTTTTACAAAATATTTTTTCCTGTGTTACATCGAATGATAGCACAAAGATCTTTCTTCTACTTAAAAGGTAAATAATCTACTTTACATTTTAAAACCAAATGCCTGGTACAAGGGGTAAATAAAGATTCCTGCCAACTAACATAAATGTATGACTTGAGAGAGAAATCGTTACATAAACCAGTAACTGGAAAAGATAACCGTTTCAATGCTACAATTTAGGCGACCCACGGACAAGATGAAGCAATGTAACCCATTTGATAAAATCATTTGCATTTTTAATTGTCACGTTTTGCAAAATTCACGTGCTTTCTTCACAAACCAGACAAATACGTTGTTAGTTTTTAAAAATTTCTCCATTCGTCTTCATTGAAAAGGGAAACTTTTAACAAAATATAGCTGAAGACCAGATTCCAAAAAGAATTTATTTCATCCCAAAAACTTTGTCACAAGAAATTCGTGTACTTTTGCTACTTAGTATATCCAAAGTAACACAGCCAATTGGAGATAGGCATCAATATTAAACGCCTATTTTAAGATGAAATTCTGCTTTGAGACGAAGTTTTTAAAAAATAGGAAAATACAATGAGCTCCTGCCGAGGTTTTCCTCACTAATTTTTACCAGATAAGTTTGTCACCAAATCATTGTTCGTTTAATTTAATAGCAATTCACAAGGTTTTGTGAGAAAATGCAGCATCTTAAATTCTATGATAATTCAATTTTTTTCTTGTCTATCTTTCTTTGAAAGGACTACTGAGATTTCATATCGACTTGCTCACGTACAGAAATGATATATCGAAAGACGAGTTTGCTTTTATCTGCTGGCTAATATTGCACGATTTGGGAAAAGATTTACCGAAGAATGTAAAATCTTTGAAATGTAAAAATCTATCGTCTTTCTTCAGTAACAGGAATCCACTTGAACTGGTTTATGTATAAATCCATTTTATTTTAGTCAAATTTTTTAAAGAACAACCAGGCATTTGAATTTAAAAATATAGCTTCCAAAAACGGCAAGAAGACATTGGCTGCAACGTCACAATAAAAGAGAGAAAAAATGATTAGACCAAACAGTGTGCAATAACCCGAATAATTCTGAAATCTGGTCGCAACATTGGAGCCAATGTCCTCGTGCAACCGACCTCGGTTGATGGGGCGATGCAGCAAATACAAATTTTAAGATGGCACTAAACTGGATTTTGTTTCACTTTTGACTTGAAATACTTCTATGTTTAACGAACATAACTCATTGATACAGCTTTCGACGAGAGTGAAGTATCAATCAAATCAGTTTGTTCTTAAAAGCCTCGAAGTGCTTTTTTTCCCTTGATGTTACCGGCTGTCAGATTCGAGTTGCGTTCGTCAAGTTGTGATAAGTTCGCTCTAATCTGTCGGTGAAGGTGAGTCGTAGCGTATGTTTCCTTGGCCGTGTTAAGGTCGTTTGTGGTAGTTTTTGGTGTTATAAAAGTTACTGAAAAATACTGACGTCCCTAGTTTTAGAGGGGCCTGTTATATTTCAGTTAGCCAGCTTTCTGAAGTCAGTTGTTGAAAAGAATTAGTGCTGTATTTCAAACATTGCGTAGTGTTCAAGTCGACGGTAGGGTTTGTACGTGTAAGTAATTGAAAGAATTTGATTCTAATTACAACACGATGGGATTTTGAACCTTGCACCTCGCCAAATACATTTTGGTGCAGTGCCATCTTGAAAATTCGCACCCTCTGTGACATCAACTGAGGTAACAATGTGATACTAGCTGTTAAGCAAACCAAAAATGAGCGACCAGTCTTACCAAATCAACAACTCTAGTTTCAGTTTTTATAAGTACTTCGTCTACAAATGATCTCCAATTGATACTATTGCTCAGTATATGACCAAAGTTTCCTGTGAAATTATTTATTCCATATTAAAGCTGGTAGTGAACTTCAAAAGTCATACGATCCGGTCGCTCAAGATTTGTATAACAATCTACATCACAACAAATTAATTAAAAAATGGTGGCTAAACGTATTCTAATCGCTTACCATGAACTGTATTCATTGTAGACTCCAAGATGAATAACACTTGACAACTGGCGAGGAGGAAGCGTTTTCACTAAAACTAGATATTTATAAGCAGCCACCATTTTTGCTACTGTAACACAATATTTCAAAGTTCTTATCTTCGAGGCAGTATCCTCTTATAGCCAGTGATTCCACTGTGTCCTCTTGGCAACATTCTTTATCTTTCCATCCTTCTGACAACAATCCTCCTTCTGAAATTTAGAATGTTTAAGTGTTCAGTGGAGTGCTTACTATTTTTAATCTTCATGAAGAATAGAAATGAGGACTGCTCTTTGAAAACTTTAGGGGACGGATTCATTAGGGCCTATTTACACGGTACGACTTTGTCGCATGCGACAAGCTTACGACAGGCTTACGACACGAATTGTTTCGTGTAAATCAAACCTACAACTCGCTTACGACTCTTAAGTCATGTCGTAGGCCTGTCGTAAGCTTGTCGCATGCGACAAAGTCGTGCCGTGTAAATAGGCCTTTAGAGAGGTCTTGAAAAGTTCACGTGGCCGCGTTAATGACCTCGCGAATAAATCTAGCACAAAAAGATCCTATATCTTAGCGTCCAAACATTAGATGGTAAAGACTTTTTAGTTAAAATGTTTACAGCCATAGGTTCTGCTTCTGCAGAGGCCGACATCTTCGGTGATTCGAACTTAAATTTGAAGAGCTACTTGTATAAAACATTTGACACGTGTTGACTTGTTTGACTGAGTTGTTGCGACTAGCTAAGCTTTCTCACAAAGAGTTCAAGACAGTATCTTCGAAATGATTGCTCACCTTCTGTCAGAGTGCAATAAGACAGTTTTCCGTTGCTCTTCTTTACCGTTATTTCACCTTCGTTCTTCCAGAGTCCAACTTTATCTCCAACAGGTTAAGCACATCTTCCCTTTCCTGTGGAAAGCGTGGTTTGTTGAAAATTCTACCATTTCTGATGAATATTCATTAACAACACCAGCCACTAGCCGGCTAATACGTCATATATTCAGCACGGGGTTTTGTTTGCACGCTCAGCTAACTATTTAAGAATGCAGGATCCTTGGTGACGAGAAATATAAAGGAACGAAAAAGAAAAAAATACACCTTAATTATTCCAGCCAAGAGAGAATGCTATTAATTCCTTGAGAAAGGCTGCAAAATTGATGCTGCAGGGTATGCAGAAAAAAAAAAAAAAAAAAAAAAAAAAGACAAGTAAATGGATATGTTTTGCGAAAAAGAGCGGTGCTGGCGGTAATGAGGTAAACATTCTCCATTGCATGAAAACTTACCTTACCGTCATGGTTAAAATAAGGTTTGGAGTTTCTCAATTACTCTTTAAGCAATTATCGGGGTTTTTTTAGGGCCTGGGTCAAGTGAAAGTGTGCAAAATCTAATAACGCTGCGTACCATTTAAGAAAAAAAAGATTGCGATGGAGGCTTATGAAAAAGGAAGAGCTAGTTAGGGCCTGTTTACATGGAGGTGGGGGACCCCAGGTAGGTGAGGTAACCCGCCTGTCCATATAATTTCTTATTTTATTTTGATCACGTTTACACGATAGATGGGGTGACCCGCCTAGGCGGGTTGCCCGGTCTGCCAGGTAGGGTATCCCTGTCAGCCGGGGTGACAATTTGCCATGTAAACGTGTCAAGGTGAGGTAACCCGCCTAACCGGGATCGCGTTCATGGCAAAAAGCTCAAAAGCGAAACGTGCATGTTTTAAAACTTTGTACATTTTCTAGCCGTCTCATGGCAGAAATCACAAGAAACCGCAACGGACACACAAGGAGTGTAAAATATCCACATTTCGGAATATTTAGCGTTGTTAATCGACCATGCGACCAAGCGCAACAACAACCTCAAGAAACCTCACCCCAGCACCCTGGGGTTGTAAGATTGCATGTAAACTCATTTTATTTTTTGACCACGGCTAGGCGGGTTACCTCACCTACCTGGGTTCTCCCACCTCCACTTAAACAGGCCCTTAGTTGAGTCTGCCGCGTTTGATTAAGTGTAAGTGGGGTGGGGAGGGCACGGGCAATTCTTCTTTCCTTGCCCTCCCCCCTCACTGTCCTCGCAATCAATGTCCACGCCCTTCGTGCAAATCCCTCTCTCTCTCTCTCTCTCTCAAAAAAAAAAAATAATAATAATAATAACTAAGAAATATTGAGTGCTAATTCACCTAAAGAAGACAACACTACGACAGAAGCCATTTCTTCGCTAAAAAATGAGTAAGTATACTCAAACTTATCAGGTAATAGTTATCTTGATCAAACACCAAATTCTCGTGACTAATTTGGAAGTAAACCTGTGGCAGCTAGAGGGGAGAATTAACAATCAGATCTTTAGAGTTATAGGGTTAACTGAAAAACTGCTCAATGCTCTCGTCCTTACGCTCGTGTGTTTCCAGCGCTCGTGTGTTCGCAAGAAGTTCGGTCTTTAGGAAACATTTGGAGAACACATAACATCATCTTTTATACATTAAATCAGGCTCACACCCTGGAGCTTCATTTCCTTATACATATTGTATTCATAACAGAATATGACCAAGGCCATACATTTTTAACATCATTAACGCAGTCGTTAAACTTTTTACCTCAATGTGAGTTGTATCGTATTATTACATCATAATGAGACCACTAGCAGACTCTAGAAAGGCCGAGCGAGGACTGCGCTCAGCTCTTTTTTTTCCCCATTTTCTTTTTACTTATATGAAGATATTGTTAAGTTCCTCAGCGTGCCACCCACCGATGTGTCCGTGAAGGTCTGGGAACCATAGGAACTGGGCAAAAACGTTTCAGTCAGAGCGACTGCCCGTAATACACGTGAAATCAACAAAATTTCAAAAGTGCAATTAGATTTTTTATATTATTATTATTTATGTTCTATTCATTGACCCTTCTCAAGAAATGGCGGCTAAATAAAACAACAACAAAAAAAGCTGTGTAAACCAACACCACGTAAGCATCGTTGATTTCCGTCGTAATCCTTAATACTTTCCTGTAACAAAACGTTCAGAGCAGCTGGAAAAATATAACTTCGTTTGGACGTAAAGGCCTGGTGGAGACATCATTCGTTCGAGAGACTATCTGAATATAACGTTAGTGGATCTTCCGGATTTAAGTTCTCCCCTCTGTGTTCTATAAATTTTAATTTGCTAGTAGTTACCATTTTAACTATTTTACTTTCATGAGTATACTTTTCTGAATCATGAATCGAAATTTCGGGCGCCAGTTCTTGAGAAAGGTCTTTGACGATGTCTTCGGTAATCCAACAAAATTTTTCAATATGTTAAAGATTTAGTTCGATTAATATAGTCGACATATTTATACAAATAATTTATCAAATGTTTACTTGAGGTTTGAAACTACGATCACGCCTTCCTCAAAATGGCTGGGAACTGAACAGCGCAGTCACCGTTCTCAAGTATGCTTTTCACATAATCTTGGATGGTTAAATTTCTGTCAATTGGAATTGACTTCTTCATCAAATTCAGTTTCATGCGAAGTTCTTTTCTGGATGTGAAGTTCTTTCCTCTAGCTTTATCACATAATTTCACCACAGCGAGTTTTTGTAAGGGGGCTTATTTTGTTGGTACGCCACAGAGGGTGAACAAATGCCTCCTACTTCTTGAACAACAGCTGGTTGGTTATATGGAGGTCGACACGTCTAAGAAGAACAACCAACTAATTTCACTTTAAACAATCACCAATGACATTCAGTGCCTGCAAAGAGTATCCTGTCATGTCCGTCATGTTACACCGATGGTTTCATTTGCTATTACAGTGTTTCAGTTGAGCTTTGAAGGTCTATTTTCGGGATATCCTTGAACGAAACGGACTGTTTTTTGATTCTCTTCTCCGTCAGCTGTCCCTCGACTGCATGAAAGCTACCGACACTTGGAGCTCGAGAAATTTGGGGCGTGCTACGATTTGACCAATCAGGAGATTCCAAATCGGCGGGCGATCTCTGCGAAGGAGATCTCGGAGACGTGTCAGCCGTCGGTGTTGCTCCAGCCATAGGATTGAAAAAAACGTCATCGTTGCCGGGGTTCTCTGGTGATACATCGCCGAAGCCCTGGTTGTGAACACCTTTCATGGGAATGCACTCCGGTGAGCTATCTTGAGGATGGCCATTTTGGTAAACATTGCAGTTGCCGTTAAAGAAAACAATTCCTGTTTTGATCTCAGTACCTGAAATAGCGGATACTTGTGAGATTCGCTTCGATCTCGTGTCATCTTCAGCTATTGTGGAGCGCTTGGTGCGTGACCGGGAGTAGATAAGCGACGACAGCGTCCCTTTGTAATGTAAAGCCCGCGTGTGGCAGAACCCAAAGCGACTCAGAAGGGCAAAGAACTCGCGCTTGAACGCTTTCGTGAAAAAAGCGTACAAAAATGGATTGCATAGGCTATTGAGTGGAAAGAAGAACACGAGGAGAAACTTTGAATCCTCCACTCCGATAAGAGGTGAGCCAAAAGCTGCTATAAGGCCCAGCAATGCAATGGGGGTCCAGCAAACAAAGTCGGTAAAAACAAGCAAAGCCATCCGCTTGGCAACTTTTGCATCATTCCTCTGTGGGGCCCCATCAACTGGACCGGGTCCTACCACGACTTGAAACATTTTCGCGTACAATCCCGCGATGACCAAGAAAGTCCCAAAATTTAGTACTAATACGATACCCACGTAGGCCAAGTCTCCTTTCGTGTGGGAGTCAAAGGGTAGGCAAATTGCCACACTACTATAGCTGTTTACACCAGCAAGAGGGAAAATGGCGAGGAGAAGAGCAAGAACCCATCCTGCAATCATAACTTTAACTGCTTTGCGGAGTGAAAGTCGAGTATTCACTTCCATGGCGTACACGATGGCAAAAAATCGTTCGATGGTGATGACTGTTAGAGTGTACACCGACAGCTCTGTGGAGAACACAGCAAGGAAGCCCGCGATGTGACAGCCAGCGCCGTACTGCCAGGTCCTGACATAGTTGTAATAATCACCTGAAGTGTTCAGCGACACGCACACGAGCAGAAAGATGTAGAGGCCCAAACAAAAGTCCGCAAAGGCCATGTTGCACATTAGAAAACGGTGAACGTTCAAACGACGATCACTTGAGAGCATGACAACGACGACGACAAGATTTGCAATTAGTGCCACACTTCCTACCATGAAAGACACCACAGTAAGCCATTTTGCTCCCATTATATCCTCACATGGGTGGTATGCGTCTCTTTCGGGCAAGCAAGTCACAGTTGAAAGGGGTGGTTCTGTTATTACACTTCTGTTTGTAGTGTTTTCATGATGGAGTGTGGGACGAAGAGAAGCTGTTACGGGTAGAAAACCATCGTGGGGAGGAACCAAACCCCCGCCGCTGGAACCAGACGTAGTTATCTGTGAGGTATAACTACCATTTGTATGGTTAGCCGTGGGGGCTTGTGTCTCCCATCCTCCCCAGTCACGACGTTTTCTTCTTCCCCATGGGTCAAAAGGAGTGGTCGACGAATTTCGGTGTTGGCTCGGGCTGTGAGTTGGCGTGTATGTTGTAGATCTAAAAGATCCTGACGCAACAGACGTTAACGTAGAGGATTCATCAGTATTTGTCGTGGGTTCCGTCGCTGTGCTTTTGTAAGCAGCTGATGTAAAATGTTTAGGTGAGGAGGTCCACCACTCATCGCTAATTTGTCGTCCCACATTACGCTGGTATGTACCCAGATCGAAGGCACAACACAAAAAAGAGTTGTATTTACTCAAATACACCTCTGTGATGCTTTTCAGACCGGCTGGAATCGACCAGAAATCTTCAACATTCTCCAGGTGTAATTTCTTTAATTGATCAAGTCCTGTTGCAGGTAGCGATGTGATTTTTGTACCTTGTAAGAACCTGGAAAACATGGTAAGGAAATTGATGAAAATAATGAACGTGTCTTTACTCATATACCTCTGTCGTAAATTGCTAGCCTAACTGCTTTTCGTTTGTATTCAAGTAAATTTTCCTTTTCAAGCCTCGACAAAATGTTCAAAAATAATTGAAAAAAGAGGTCAAGAAGGTTTATTTGCGAGCACTTAGAACAATAATAATCACGTCCGCCTTTTGAATGAGTTAAACCTCGCCATCATTGCTTGAGATATAGGTTTCTACAGAGGGAAGGAAACCCGGGTGCAGCAAGAGGACTTAAACACAAAATAAAATGGATTCTGGTCACTGCCATATTTGCCTTCTACCCTTTTTCTTTGGACTCATAAAATAAGATCAATGTTTCCGATCACATTGTCATGTTTTGCAGGTAAGATAAACCTTGCGAGACGTCTCGGGTAGTGCATAAGGCTGTCGAAGTAAGAGATCTGCGAGACTAGTAGGGTCACTGCTACAAAATACGACGAAACTTTTTTTGTGACTTTTTTAAATTTGTCGACAAGGATCTAAAGATACTTTTCAAAAGAGCTTTTCGAAAAATGCTCATATCTTCGTAATACCCTTGTCGTTTTAACTACTTCCCAAAACAGTTTTATTGCTTTTAGGATAGGATCTTCCAGAATTTTCAACTCTGAGCTGGGTGCGACTGTGTCATACGAAAAATATTTGTTACCAACTCTAAATTTGAACTAAACTTGCTTCAAAAATTTGATGACGGACGTTTTCCAGGGCGTTTTAGTTCTTGTATAGATTACAGAGAGATTGGCAGTGCTTGCATATCAGAGTGTTTCTCGTTAATTGCCTAATTTCCGAATTAGGTAATTGTTTTTACAATTTCAACGAGTATTGACCTCATTAAATTAGATACTTACAGTTCTTGGAGGTTTGAACCTTTAAATGCATCGTCGTCAATTATTTTCAAAGGTGAGTTCTGTATAGTCCTGAAATGAAAATACAAAAAGCATTAGTTCAGCTGAAGTTAATTTTTTTTGTGGCTTCAGTTCTTAATATGGCTATCCTGAAAATGCAGGATTCGTGCCTCACAAGTGTATTGTTAAACTCAATTTTATGACCTTGAAAAAGAAAAAATTGGAGCAGGTGTTCAGAGTCCCGGCTCGACTGCTACTTTGTTTGGATCTTCTTCTGCTCCTTTGCAAGTTCTATGATTGGTTTACAGGCTGACGCCTCCACCAATCGGGTTCAAATTCAAAAGACTTTTGCAATTTGTTTAACTAAGAGTAACTCGGAGTAATTGACGGAAAATAAACGAGCGAATCTACTTACAAATTTTCTAGCTTTTTGTTGTTACTGAATATAAACGCAGGTATCTCTGTGATGCTTGTCTCGTCTAATCTTCTGCAAATAAAAATGATGGAATTTTTACGAAAAAACATCATTTTCCAACTGATGAACACGAATTGCTTTCATAAAAAAAAGGGATAAGAATATTCTTTGTCCTGGAATCATAGCGTTATAATCTTGAAAAGACATCTCGTTCTCACAATGTCTGAGTTTAAATGGTACTGTAGAACTGACAAAATACTGGGGAAGAATGAGCCGTGAACTAGCAACCAATATCGAGAGACTAGCGATAACGTTAGTTGCTAGATGATGTCGAAACTGCGAATGAATCTCTCGGTGAGATAAAAGAGAATGGAAAGACCTCTTTCATGATGGCGGGAATGATAATTTACCGCTTACTACATCTTTCGGTTAGTACGTGCGTTGTGATTGGTCAATTCAACGGGCCATAATGCACTGCGCGGCCCGCTAAATTAAAAAGTCTCTTTTAACTGAAATCTTTCCCATCTACTTGAACCTAGAGTTAAAATGAATATCTTACTAACTTCGTTTTTTCCGCTCGAATTTATGGCCCGCACGCTTCACGCTTGGGCTATAAATCCGAGTGGAATGATTTTGGAACTCATTTCAAAATGTTTTCGCGGCCAGAAAGGCTAATTTATACGGATACAGAAGCATAGCAGTTAAGCCCGCCATCTATGAAGCAGGTCTGCAGAGTCTGTACTTACAATCGGGTCAGCTCCGGTAGATTGTTTAGAGACACTTCCGACAATGCTTTGATGTTATTGTGGTTGAGATAACTGGAGAAAAAAAAATTTGGAACAATTTATTTTAAGACAATGGTTAGAGATTGGTGTGAGGAATTGAACGAATAGTAAACCCACCTAATAGTTAAACTGCGTCGGTGGGGGGAGGGGGGAGGGGGGAGGGGGGGAAGGGAGAGAGGGTATGACAAGATGACAAGATAATTCGGTTTTATCAACTGAGTTAATAATGTAACTTGGCTACCGTAAAGAATTATGAAAGCTTGAGAAACTCTCGAGGTAAAAGCTGCGGATTTCCGTAATCTCAAGCAGCACAAGAAAATTTTATTAAAAACTGCTAAAATCCATAAGATTTTTTCGCTGACGCCTGATCAGTTTAAATTTTTTACATGACCAATTTTGTTCCTGGGTGGTGATATTCTACCAGTGGTATTTATCAACTTTCAAACCATGCGTCAAATTCAGTGAAAGTATTTCTTCATAGTTTTGCAGGCGTTAAAGAAGAAGAGACGAACTTGTTTGTTCATAGAGCTGCCATGAAAGGTAGACATGCCAGTCGAGATGCGAGTTTATTCACGTTCATCTACCGTTCACATCTATTGACAGATATCTTTACTTACAGCCTCTTCAACGGTGACCTGGTTTTGAAAATAGGAAAGGTCTCCAGTTTGTTGTGATCCAGGTTTCTAAGAGACAAAACATCAAACATAAAAAAAAAACCGGTCAGCGACTTTTCTCCTTCAACTAAATAACGAAAAAAAGTTAATTTAATGCAAATGCATGTTTCAACAAATGGATTTCATACTTACATTTCGAAAAGATCTCTAAGGCCATCAAAGGCTCCATCTTGTATGTGAGTAATCATGTTGTTGTTCAAGCGTCTGAGGATGAAAAAGGAGGACATTTTCAGTTCCAGTTTGAATTTTCAACGATTTAATGTTAAAAACTAACAATTTTTCACCGGAGTGCAAGTGAGAAGTGGTGGGTATTTACCGAGATGCGGAGCTGGTGGCCAATTTCCATTAGTGTCTAATAGCGTTGAAGGTGCGCGCTGATTGGCTGATCCTTCTTCTAATATCCTTCGCTATTTACCTCCGAATAAGACGCACGGGATTTGCGTACGAAAAATTTTGTAATTGTTGCAGGAAAAAATGAGTTAAAATCATCTTTTTGTGCTATTTTGTCTCACTGTTTTATTGTATACTAAAAAAAACCATTCACCTCAGTGTCGGTGCCTAGAGATGGAAATATCAACCACTAGCCTCCTACACTACAGGTAATAGTTGTTAATTATCGACTGATAATTAAATAATAATAATAATAATAATAATAATAATAATATCAGCTGATGATATCAAATTGTCATGGTGTTTCACTTTCATTTAGCTAAATTTCCTTAACACCGCCATCTTGAGATGATTAAAAAGTTATTCTTCTAAGTCTACTTAAGGGTAGTTTGCTATAAGGAATTGTACAGAGGATACCAGCTACCGATGCTGGTAAAAAGAATAAAAAACTGGAAAAAAAGTATGGAAGATAATATACACTTACATGAATGATAGGTTCTTCAATTTATTCAGCTCGCCTTCGGGTATGTTTGAGAACGAGGAGTCATATATATTCCTACAAAAAGAACAACGTAAAAACAATGGTTTAACACATAAAATGGAGTACCGTTGACAAAAAAGAGAATGCATTTGTAAAAAAACAAAAAATTATCCTTTTTACTCCCGTGATCTGACAGGGTAAAATTCCCTGATGGTGTTTTACTATTAAGTACTTCCTGCGGTGTTTTACAAGGATTTCCAGCCCTGAGAAAAACCATGTCAACTCACGTTTAAAATTACGACATTTTTTTTACGTGTTCGATATTGCCAATGAGCTGCTGACACGCCACCCGCCTTTTGCGCCATTTGACCGACTTTCCCCGTTATTAAAGGCCTATAGTGTTTATATAATAAACAAAAGAATACATAGTAGATACGGAATTTCTTTTCTCGTGATCAATTTGAAAAGAAATTTAAATCTACGCGCGCCCATGTACTATTCCCTATTTATTTTCTGTACCACCACCTGATCATGCTGTGTCATACGAAAAATTTTTAGCTCGGGAGTTACTGTTATCTTGAACTGGACGATTTTTTCGTTACGCAAGCTTCGCTAAATACCCGTGACAGGGTCTACAGTCACAATAACAACTCGAATTAATAATGTATCCTCACGAAGACCCCACTTCACAAAACATTTTTGTCAGGCTAATGAGAATTATAGCAGAATTCGTGGAGAAATTTCCTCTATATTGAATACCAGTTGAAAATGCCTTTATTCTTTGGCATACTGTGCGCTTACCTGAAACAAAATTAACTACATGTAGCAGAAGGCTTGAAAACAAAGACAGCACTTCATACTGAGAAGAAGTCTTAAATTATGCAGTAAGCGATTATTCCTTTGTTGTTTCCACATTAGGGCAACACTTCAGTGAAAAACATGTCAACTCTTGCAAATAGCATGAAAAAAGTTGCTTCCTTTTCAAGATTTCCATCTCGCGTATGGTCAAAAGAGGCAAAAAGAGGCAAGATTACGACAAGGAGAAAGAGAAAATGGAAAAAAATTCTCGATAATAAATTCAAGAAATTAAAAGAAAGAAGTTATTCCCTTTCTTATGGAAAACATTCTTGTAACAAAAAATTTTGTGAGAGCAGCAGTTTTGTGTGTTTATATGGAGAGGGGGCGATTTGCAATGTCTTTCAGAGGCGAGAGGGAGCATCGTGGAAACCTGCTTTATCTTTCCTTTCATCGTTGCAAAAGAACAACGTTTTTTGGACGATCAGCGCGCGATCTACTTAACTCCGCGCTTGAGATAAAAAAAGTGTTTATACAATTTTTTTTCTTTCACAAGCAATTTAGGACAAATTAAATCCAATGATCGAAATTTGTTTGTTCTCTGCAAAATAGTAATTGAGAATTTTTATCAGCCGTGTGCAATTATGGAAAAGAAAAAAAAGATGGCACAGCAGTTTGTCCCCTTCTCGAAACTGGTAGAATGTAGTTTAATCAAGAAAGCGAGCAGAAGATTGTCGGCGTCAGTGATCCATTTACAACATTTACAACATTTACAGTTTCAGTCAACGATTCAATTAGGCAGTAATGCAGAAACTCTGGTGCGAGAAAACCTTAAAAATTATTTAGACCCAAGGCAAGCTCGCCATTCAAAGGATTAGTCACATTAATTAAAATTCAAAGCTTGAATTTATTAATGAACTCTACGTGGGTGGTAAGAAATACCAGCTAAAGACCCGCACTTCCTAAGAAGTAGTAAAAGGTGTAAATTTAAGCTTAGAGCTTGAAACTTCAGACAAAAATAACAAAGCTGTTTTCCAAATAGAAGTGTTTTCTTGTTGTTGAGGGGTCAGAGCTCGCCTCAAGAGAAAACAATGGATCATGTTAAAAATATTGCCCACGTTTTTCAATCGGAGTGTTTAACTAAACTTGTTTTCGTGTCGCAAGTTCGTGCCAAATTCCCGTATTTCAAGGAGCACCTCGACGTTGTCCAAGTCACGAAACCTCATCCTACCAAAATTTATTAAAATATTAAGTCATTTCAAAACATCCACTTGAGATTATGTGAAAGAAGATAATAAAACAAGCTCTGACATCTTTTTAGGCGAAAATAAACAAATGTGGCTTCTTAAACTTTTGATCCAAAGCTGAAAAAGGAAGGTACAGATAAAAAGCCAACAAACTATTTAGTCAATTTCACCTGCCTTTCAAATGGTTTCCATAAAATTCCCTTCTCAAGTTGACACGTGTCATGGACAAAGAAAAACGCAAAACAGAAACGACACTAATATCGCTGAAACGGGTGAGCTAGTAACAGGCAAAAAACGCTTGTAGGGCAGCGAGAGGGGAATTTTAAACGCTTGCCAGCAGATTTCTTCGATACATCTATCCATCTACCTTTGAGGGAGATATGAAAGATTATGCAGCGATGGAACACTTCATTAAGGGGCCGGAAGTAGGAATTACGAGATAATTAAAAATCAACAGTAATTGAGGCGAAAAAAAGATTATTGTGAAAGCGATGTTACTTCTGTTGACATATAGTCTAAGTGAAGAAATTAACATTCCATTAACTATTTGCATAACACATGTTTGCAAAGAACTCGTGGTTAAAATTACCTTGTACCCATAGTTTTTCGGATAAGCAGTTTTACAGAAGAAGCTAAACAGTAAGAGCAATCGAGAGTTACTTAGCAAAGCTGTGACGTAAAAATCTCCGCGGGATTGACTTTATTTGCTGCAATTACTGGTTCACGAGTATGGAATCTACTGCAACGTGTCTTCGACATTCTGTAACCTGACCCGAACGCGGGATCGCGCTAAAGTAGGGTGATTATAGGATTCCACGGCCATTGATAATTATAACCATGACATTAGTAGAATTGAGACCTCAATCGATGCGCTGAAACCGATTTTCTACCAAGAATACGTACAACTCGCACAAAAAAAGCATCCATATTGTGCAATCGAGTGCAAAAGTCTCTTAAAAAGTCCATGTATTTCTCAAAACGATAATAATTATCGTGACAAAGGAATTACGTCCTACGGCAGCAAACAATGTTACGAAATAATAAAAGAGAGTTCCGCAACACGACTAGGGTCTGAAATTAGAATTTGAAAAGGCAAACTTCCGCTCAGCAAGCTACTTTCAATGATAAAGGATATTTCAAAAATATTTTCTACAGCTCACTAGCGAACTATTGCGAAATGCCACGAGGAAGGTCAGATTCGGTGCAAAACAACACATCACCTACATACGAAATGAATGACGTTTATTCGTACATATTCAACAACGAAAAAAGGCCAATTCCCCTAAACGAAGGAAGAGCGAGGTTAAGTTTAAATCTCCATAATGAGAAACAAAAATAGAAAAAAAGTTTTCCACTTACAGTGTACTTGTATTTTCCGGGAAACTGTCCATGGATGGGAAAGACCTCATCTTGAAGCATGTTACTTCCATTTTGCGCGCCACCGTAAAGCATGTGCATTCGGCAGGACATTTTTTCCCTTCTCCAAACTGAACCAGAGTCAAAACGGTCAAAATTACAACAAGCATCTTGCACTGAGGCCACAGACTGGAGCTAGTTTAAAACTGTGCAATATATATGCTGCAAGGAAATAAGAAATATGACAGCGCTTACAGCATTCGTCGTCAATACATCCTGTGTTTTCGATAGGGGAGGAAACTTGATCGTTTTTTAGTCACGAGAAGATTTCGATCACATGTCAATCAACGTCTTATACCAGACGATCACCTGCGGACCGTACGCGCACTGAAATGGATTCCCCCCTCCTCCTCACGGCCAAATTAAAATAATCATTGTCGACACGTTGTTTCAGGAAACCGCAGTATACGCCTTTTTTTTTCTCTGTAGGTACATTATAATGAGCTGGTTGTAATTTGTAATTTCATTAATACTATAATCTCGTGCGGAAAAGATTTGATGAGAATTTGACCCTGATCCTTAACATTTGCCATACCGAAACTCACTGGATAAAACGTGCCAACATGCTAGTTCAAACAACGAAGAGTGTTAAGGAACGTTATGGGGGGGGGGGGGGGGGGGGGGGGGGGGGGGCGATAGATATGAAGGGGGGGTTCCCTGAAATGCTTTCTTCAACTTGGTAAAAAGAATTTATAGCCACAGAGGTCTTTAAGGACCTGTTTTAGTTCAATCTATAGATCATATATTCCACCTATTTTGATGAGGCTTTTTTTTCCCAAAAAAGCCGTTTTTATTCACATCGGGAAATTTAATTATCAGATCAAATGTTGTGCAAAGCGGCCAAAGCTTCCTCACCCTGGTGATTGTTTAAGTGAGCCGAAGTAATTGGAGAATTTTCAGTTTCAGATAATCTATTTTTCACGAGAGGGCTGTTGGTTGGGTCTTAAAATAAATCGGGTGTAGAACTCTAAAAGAGGAAAAGCATTCTACGCCAACTTTCTGTCCGTTCCTCCCGCCTCTCAATTCAGTTCTCAATTGTAAATAATCATGAATTTTCAGCTTTGTTCTTGTTCGTACAAGAGTGCATTTGTTATCTAAGGCACTTATAATTAAAAGTTCACGAAGTGTATGGCAGATTGCCAGTGATTTTGCTTCGTCACGTCACGTCAGTCCCAGTTGCAGTGCTTTATGTCACCATAAAGAAGACCATTTTTTCAGGATGTTGTACATCTTTTGGGCTTCAAGACGCAAAGCAGTGCAGCATAGGCTACGTGACCTGAAACAACTTCCATAATTAATCACGAACCTCTAACAACGACGCTAAACATAACATCCGTAAACTTTTATAATACCCACGTTTCTGTTATGTCTATGACTTTAGTTTATGCGGTATGCTTGGACGTTGTTATTCAAAATAATTTCATATCTAAGTACATATCTTCGTACGACAGATTCTCCAAGCCATTTTGCCATCTATTTAGGCTGATTTTGCGATTATTTTGGGTCAAGACCCAGTACAACAACGCTTGACAAGTTCGTGCGGTGCGGTGCGTCTGAAGAAACAGTTGTACCCGTGCCAAATGCTTCTCAAGGTTAATTATAGACATTTCACTTCCAAAATTATCATTTGATCGATATAACTTCCTGGTATATTGAGATATATATTCCTGGTTGATGATTTCAATTTTCGAAGCTAATTATTATTACTGTTTATTGAAAAAAAAAACAAACATCAGTGTACCGGAAGTTGGATCCAAAATGAACAACACTGGCCTGAACTCACGGGACGCAATTTTACAGCGGACCGCATTTAAACCTGATAATCCTGTGGAGGACAGTTGTACAGGCAGAGAAAAGAACTCTTCAAAGCAGTGCTTGCCCCCGTTGACTCACCGGCAAGATCTTTGTGATTTCCCCTTTAGGTCTTCTACCTCTTGTACCTGACTCAAGTTTGCCAGCCGTCGAATACAACCGGAATAACAGCCTTGGGTAACTAGCGAGCTATAGAATATAATATAGAATTCACTTAGATCCGCGCACGTACCTTAGAAAAATTCCAGCAGGTTTAAAAAACGAGTTGATGCGGTACGGATTTGGAGCAAAATATGCTTCGTTATGACCACAAAAGTGCTATATCCAATGTGCAAACACGTTGTATCATCCTGTTTGTTTTGTCTTCTCGAGCTCGAGTACACGGTGTAACAATAAAGTCTGGATGATTGGCTCTGCGTGTTTCCGTTTCAGAGGAAGGTACATTCAATTTGATTAAAAAATTCAAACAGGTCAACAATTCTTTTCTACAAACATTACGAAATCAAGTAATGGACTACAGTAATGCCATTAGCAACCTTTACAAAAGTTTACGCTCAGATATCATCAGTGTCATTTTGAATTGGTTGTATACCTTTCGTTTTTGAACTTACTTTCTTTTCCTTTTTGTTTTTTCTCGGTGGTTCGAGAAATGACTCGAGAAACTTGTAGCGTTGCGGAAGACGAGAGTTTAACCGAGCGAAATTTACAGGTTTTTATAAGCCCGCGTATCAAACCGATTGAAATGAAATCAGGTATATTACACTGAACGAGTCCAAAACCTTTCGGTTTTCAGTGAAATTAATTTCCAACTCGTTTCGAAACCTTATCGATATTAAGTAAGGGAGCTAATGAAAAAAATTCCAATTACACTGACATTAATCAAAAACGAAACATAGTAATTAATGCGTGAGATAAGGAAAAAGTAAACAGTCTTGATGAAATATCATCATTCCGCATGTCCGGTTTATTTAAGAGTCCATTATCCTGCTCTACCCATTTCTTTTCAGACTTTTAACACGTGTGTGTGAAAAGGTAAAACAATTTGAAAACGCCGAATTCTTGTCAGAGGTTTAAGCAACAGGAATTTTCTTTAAAATATCGAGACCATCAACTCTTTTTGTGATCACCTTCACAAAAAGGTGACCCTGTTTTGGCAGCGAACAGGCCTTTGAAACGACAGGAGAAAGTGTGGGTTTAGGAGGACATCAATTCCACAAAACTGGGTTTAATTTTCTGAGACTTCTCTGATGTATGCAATGACGCATGCAATTGGGGTATCTGTTGATCGAAACAGCCCGTTTATTTTCCTCTCTTTGATGTGTAGTCTATCTAGACTACTCGGAGAAACATTTTGTTTGACTAAAGTGTTGTTTGGTCTGTTAAAAATCTGGCTTTTTAAATATTGAAAACACTGACTCACTCTGTATCCAGATTCTCACAGAGACCTGAACAACGCGATACACGCGCGAGGAAACACGCGATTATAGATCGGTGGTGAAGTCACGTCTCACGCGCGTGTTTCCGTCATGGCGGCGGTCCAAGAGAACAAATACTTCAGATAAGGTTACTGGAGTATTGCAATTGACGGCACTCCGACCATTTGTCGTAAAACCAAGACCGCGGATGTCATATAAGAACGTACGGAGATATCAAATAAAGTGGAAACAATTTTAAAAGCTAACATTATTAACAAGGAAACGCCACTGATCATGCGCATGGAGATGCAAGAGAACACGTCACGATTTGTTACAAACTTGGATCTAATTTGTCGAAGGAGTGGTGTGAGCTATTTTGACCAATCACATAGGGATATAAAACAAAACCAATGCAAGAAAACATTTACTTCGACACTCGATAATATTTTGATCAATTGTATATCATCCTTGCTTTGATTGAAATAAAAGCTTATCACAAGAAAACAGGATTGTAAACTGGCAAAACCAGATTGAAATGAGCATAAGGTGCTTCAGAAGTTTGAGCATCCACCAAAGTAAATTCAATTTCTACATTGTAGTCAAAACCGTGTCAAAAAGAATGTTTTAATATCAGCTTAGCCTCTCTCTCATGACCTCTTCTTTACATTTTTATGCTATTTTTTGCCAATTTTGCGCACAGTGGCGCAAATTTGGAATTACGTGCCTTGGAATTCCAAGTGCACTCAATTTGTAAATTCACTTTACCACGTTTAAACACTGTCGAGCAATCACGTATTGAGAATAAAGGGGATACTTTTTGGATAGAGCACCAAATTCCCGAAGGCACTCGAAAAAATCAATTACTATTTGCCTCTTGAGAATAATTCAGAGAAAGTACAAATGTGGCTAAAATGGAATTTTAAAAATACTCGATGCCTCACCCATTTCGTTCTGCTTGAAAATTGGCCCTTATAGATTAAGACAGTTTTTTCAGCCTTCTCACTATTATTCGAGCTACGAAAGCCCCTTTCGTTTGAACAAGTTGTTGGTATTTTGTATATTTGATGACAAACGACAAAAAAGAGAGAGGTTACATGCACACCTGAAAAAGAAATCCTTCGACGAAGCAGAGCGATAACTTCATTTTTTTTCCAAATTAGATGATGTAATCGTACCTTCAGATGTCCATGCGTGGCCGGAAAGTCTTCACATTTCAGCTCTTTTCCGATAATCCCTTGATCGCCTTTTAATGTGAGCGGACGATTCTTCTCTTTCAAGAACGGCCTGCATGTTCTCAGTTTTTTCCTTTGATCCAATTATATCGCACCTGAAAATAAACAAACTTGCACTTGTTTTAAGAGCCATTTGGTAATAAAATGAAGCAATCCACATCTGTTTAAATTGTGTTTACTCAAAATCGGAAGTTTGTTTCACAGTCGCTGAAAAGAAGGAGCTCTGTTACGGAAAGTTTGCATGGAACAAATAATTAGTCAAAAAAAAATTTTCAAATATAGGGAAAATGTGTTCTTTAGCTGCAAGATTTTAATTCGAAGCTAAACCCCATTCAATAGCGAACAATGAATTTCCAGAGTGCAGGTTTTTAAAATGTCGTGTAAAGATATTGCATCGTGTTACTTAATGCGGCTCTCTTCATTTCCGAAACTTGAGTTAAGACCCACTCAGAAAATTAAAGGTTTTCTTTGATTGCTTTTTTTAACAATCGACACGGAAGAAATTTGTTGATTTTTTTAAAACACTCCTATTTCTTCATTAAAAGTTACACGGTTTTCGATTACCTTTGACAATTAAGACTCGGAAAGTAATTTAAAATTAATATCATCTAGAGCAGTAGTTTGGTGAACTTCATCTCATCTTTGCTATTTCATGATTTTTCTTTAATTGAAATAAAAAAATCCAAACACCCGATGTCCTGAATCTGGATGCATTTCTCTAATAACACAATTCCTTTTGTAAATTATCGCTCAGGCAAACATCAACTAGGTCCAGTGTAATAATACTTCAAAGTCGCTGTTGACAATTCCAGCTCGTTAACCAAAATGACACATTACGAGTTTTTGTAACAGAGTGTTGCGAGGTGAAATTGTCGATTTTTTGTTGAATTAATAAGTTTACCTTGAGAAGCTAATGACCTTAGTCGTGCACGTGCTTGTCATAAGGAAAATTTAGAGATGGCACAAGTAGTAATTGGGTTTTGACAAAACTCTCTTTAACCAAAAGAACAAGGCTAGCGACATGATTTGTTTTGTTTAATTCCAAAGATCTCGCAAACGGGGATTATAAGTCAAGTTGTTATGCTGTATTAAGGACATTCGACTCTATAAAAGTTACCTCACTTTTCATATATCTTGTAACCGGTTGAGAGCTAGGTTACAGCTCTAGTTGTACTTCTAAGAAACAACTCATTAAGTTATGTAGAAGGGCAAGGAATTCCTTCCGTTAAGCATGCCCTCTGAGGATTGTCTTCTCGGTCAAACGTGCTCTAACCCTCTTGCGCGAGAGTCGCTTTTCGCGCGTGTCTCACCTTTCGCGCGTGAGCCATCTTCGCGCGTGCCCCCACTAGTGCAAAGAGCTGGGCTAAGACTAGTTTTGTTGGACACAAATGCTTCACTTTCACACTTGAACCAATTTATTCATCTTCTGTAGAATCACCATTAACACCGCTAGAACTGTTCCTGTCTTCACGACTAAAGCATCTGTCTTTAATTTTACAAACTACCCTTCTGGCATAAAAATCTTTATACTCCTCAGGAAGCTCCTCTAACGCTTTGATAGCACGGTCCATTATTTGCATGGCCCTTGCGGCAGGGACCAAATCCTTATTGCCGTACGTGTCCTTACTGTCATAAAAGCCCATATCTAAATGACGCCAAAATACATTAACTGCTACTCCAAACTGTAGAGAAATCACATTGTGGAACCACATAGCAGGAATAAACAAAACATCACCAGGTTCTAAGAAGCACTCAAAGGGCATTGCTTCTGCAAATTTTGGATACTTTTTTAAGTCTGGCCGGTCAATATCTAAGACTTCTGATTTATCACCATTTAAATACAGTTTTGTTGCATCTTTTGGACTGTAGAGGACAACGCGCTTCCTTCCTGTCACTTGAATAAGGAGGTTGTCCATAATCTGTAGAAATCAAAGAAGAATTTTAAGTGTGTGCAAGAAAGAATTACTCAAAGTGCTTGATGAAGTTTGGATCTCACGACGTTCTGAATGCTGGTAGCATGCTTTCAATTTTAGCTCTGGCGAACCGGAGCCAAGTTCAGCAATACGCCTGTTTTATATAAGTTCACAGGTCTAGCATACTGATACAACCAGCAGAGTGCCAACAGATTAAACTGAGTGAGAAACAGTGAAATATAGATAACTGTGGCTTAAAGATACAAAAAGAGTACAAGCTGATAGGGAAATCTAGGCTACTAGCTCTAAGCACTGAACTGTCAAGAGAAAATTAGGGTAAGCTGGGAAAATACTTTCTATTGCTAAAATAAGCAAAAAACAAACAAACACAGCTGAGTGATTCATTGTGGCTGGTGATTTTGTAATCCAGCCAAGAGAACGAAGAGCCCTATTTGCAAGCATTTAACTCCAGACCAAAGGTGCCCTTGACCTCAGTTAGTTTAGGTTGTTATCATGAACAAGACAATTAACTCTCACTCTGGCTTACTGCACCCAAGAGTAATGGTTACCTAACAAGGCAACTCCAAAAATGCTACCTGTAATAGAGTAGTGCTATCGCCCTCCACCCTGTCACATCCTCCATTCTGTCACGCCCTCTATCCTGTCACACCCCAACCTGTCACGCCCTCCATCCTATTACGCCCTCCAACCTGTCACGCCCTCCATCCTGTCATGCACTCCATCCGGTCACTCACTTGGCTAGTTTCTGAGGACCCTTCACTTCACTCTCAGCGCCACAAAGTTAATCAGTCTGTTTCTATCAGAAGGGCAGTTATCTAACTAAACCTTTGATCCCTGGAGTGACTTGTATCCAATTTCGCCTCATATTACTACTACTGTATCAAACATCAAGGTCAAGACAATGAAGGAAATGTCCACTGAATGATGAAGCAATTTTTCCATGTCATTATATAGAGAACAGTAATACGATGGATATGCAAAGCAATACCAGGATGTAAAAGGTTAAAGTCATTTGAACGACCAACAATATTTGGTGTGAATGATGATACCAAACTGATGACATGAAACCAGTAAATAGCAGTGATTTTTGTTAATACCTGTAGAGAGGATGGTTTAAGTTTGGGCTGGTTTGTTTCAAGTTTACTGTCATTTCTATGCAGAAGAGAGGACTTCTAGGGCCTCACTTTCTTCATTTTTGGGTTTCATCAAGGCTACGGTTAATGTTTGTGTTCTTTGCTCTTCTAGTTTTCTTATCCACCAAGAAGCATCAATGAGAACCAGAAACCAAGAATCAACATAGACATTCATAATGTCCACGCATAAGTGGCTTTTCTGAAGTCACTATCGATAAAAACCATTCCCTTTCAACACCATTCAATTCCCACCTCCTTTTCTTTCACAGACAAATATGAAAGTGTCATTCATGATAAACTGGAAGATTAGTCAAATGAATGAAACAAAAACTTCTTACTAACCAAGCACCAGGGCCCTACTGAGAAATATTGGCATGACCTTGTGGTAGCTCAAGGTCTGTACAGAATGACTGAGAAACCATATTCCAAATTGTGACTCAAGCAAATGAGATTAGCAAGTAGTTTACATGGTACCTAGACCAAACTTGTTCATTTTGAATTTTCCAGCAGATGTTGAGAGCAAAAATAACTGGCATATGACCTTTTCCATAGAAATGGTCCTTTTGGCAAAATCCAGACCAAGTATGAACCAATCAGAATCCTTGGATTTAACTCAAGACTACCTTGCCATACAATAATAATTAAATCAAACCTTTATGTTGTGGATAAGAAATACATTATCATTTAACTTACATCATAATGTGTCCACAACTGCCCTTGTGCTGAACTGATTCTGAACACACTTGAAAAGAATCTGTCCTCTGGGTACAACTTTGGGATTTTTATATCTTGAGCTAAGCTAGGGAACTGAATTGTGATGTCAGAGATATCCTAACAAAACAAAAACACAGAGTAAAAAGGACTGTATTATAATATAAAGCATGTGATATTGAAATAAAAAATTATAGCTTAATCTAAATTCATTTTCTCCAGAGTCCTTATCAACCCTACTTCTCTACATACAAGACCTTAGGACAGTTTGAGCCTAACATGATATCTGGAAGCAAAATTTAACCCTTTAACTCCCAAGATCTCATTGTTAATTCTCCCCTCAAGCTGCTACACATTTGCTTGTAAATTAGTTATGAGAACTTGGTTTTAGATCAACAAAGTACCTTCTACCTGATGAGTTTGAATATATTCATGACCTGTTTGCATGGATATTATAGGGAAAAGTTTCATGCTAATCACTTCTGGGAGTTAAAATGTTGAGTACAGTGTAAATAAATTCATACCTTTCTAGGATCATCTCCAAGAGATCTTAGATAATATTTCTCCTCCTGAGGAAAAAAAAAATTGTAAGTTAACTCTCAAACTCCCACGAGTGACCAAGACAGCATTTCTCCTTACAATATCAATACAATATCAAGCAGGCAAAAGATGAGAATAAAGAAAAATATCAGTTAAGGGATTATAAGTTGATCCAGTACCAAATTCTCCAAACTAACATCACAAGAACTGTATGGCAGACAGTAAGGTGAATTACTAATGAGATCTTGGGAGTTAAAAGGTTAAGTGTCAGATTTCTAGTCTTCACCTCGATGATTAAAAAAATTGGCACTCTTGTATGTTACTTCTTCAATCATCTAGTAATAATTAAGTGTACTCATTTGTTGCATCAGATGTAGTCAATATGAATCACCCCCCAGATCAGAAGTGGCTACATTCTGAGACAAACATGAATACAGTTACCTATGTACTCTAATATTTATTTCACCACACTTAACATTCTGTTAACCATAATCTCTTTGTTTGTTTGTTTTTTTTAATGATATACAATATCTAATTAACCCTTTACACCCTAACATCAGTATGCATATCCTCTATACTGCTCTCTACACGTTTCCTAAGGTGTTAACAAAGAGAATCTGTTTTGATGTGAATGAAAGTGATCCTTGCAGTAATGTGCACTACTAAGGCAGTAGTGAAAATAAGGCCTGAAAAAAAAAATTCAGGCCTGTATGGTATTTGAACCCATGACCTCTGCGATACCGGTGCAGCGCTCTACCAACTGAGCTAACAAGCCAACTGGGAGCTGGTTCTAAATAAACCCGTGAAGTGATGAAATAAATGGTTAAGAATATATGAAAGTCATAATTATATTTGAACTGCGGATAAAGATGTGAATGAAAGTGATCCTCGCAGTAATGTGCACTACTTAGGCAGTAGTGAAAATAAGGCCTGAAAAAAATTCAGGCCTGTATGGGATTTGAATCTGTTTTACAATCAAGAGCTTCTTTAGTTGGTAATCATTTCCTTTACTCTCATGACCCTAATGTTAATGATTTAGAGGTGATATTGTAAGAAGAAACTAGATGTTAATCACTATTAGCCTTTTAAAGGGTTCAAATAATAAATAATACAACTGCAAGAGGTCTTACAGGTTGCCATACACTGCTGGTAAGGAGCTTTTAAGGAAAATCCTGTACTTGTCCAGGTTATATTTATTCACTAATATTTAAGAGTTCTACAATAAATGTATTTAAAGAACTTACTGGGCAAATAAAATATTCTTTATGAACAGTTTCACTGGTCCGCATGACAAATTTGTTAAATGGAAGAGTTCTGAAAATAAATTGAAAAAATACAAAAGTGAAGGCATTGTGAGGTTTGTGAAAATGTCCAACCTTGGTAAAAATAGTCATGGAAGGTCTTGTGAGGAGGGGAGCTAATACCTGCAGGCATTAACCTTTAACTCCTATGAGTGATCAGGAAAGAATTTCTCCTTACAATATTAACACAATATTAACACAATATCAACCAGATAGGTGATGAGAATAAAGAAATATATCAATTTGGGAATAATTAGTTGATCCAATACTAAATTCTCTGAACTAACATCATAAGAATTGTATGGTTGACAGTAAGAAGAATTACAAATTTGATCTGGGAGTTAAAGGGTTAATTTGTGAGGGAAAGAGAGCAGTAAAGTAAAGATTTCCAATTCACCCACAAGTTATTAAATTTTTCCCCACAAGAGGAACTAGTGGGGGTGATTTCCTTCCTTCTCCCCTCTTGAAGAGGTCAGTTTTACAAGCCAGGCTAGCTTATATATAAGCTGGAGTAGTTTTAAGATGGAAATGGACTTTAAGGAAGCACATTTTGATGAGAACTTTATAAAGCCCTGTGGTAAAGCATCCAAACTATTATTACCCTTTAACTCCCATGAGTGACCAAGACAGAATTTCTCCTTACAATATTATTACAGTATCAACCAGACAAGTGATGAGAATGAAGTAAAATATCAATTTGGGGATAATTAGTTGATCCAATACTAAATTCTCTGAACTAACATTATAAGAATTATATAGTTGACAGTAAGGAGAATGACAAATTTGATCTGGGAGTTTAAGGGCTAAAAGAAAGATCAAAAGTTCTCCTCTCCTTAGAACTGCTTGGAATATATTGTTATTGAGTATAATCTGTATTATAGAGTAAAGACCAAAATAACAAAACAACAACAAATACTGCAACAACAAAATCAAACAAACAAAGGAAAGGAAAAAATATAAAACAAAATGAAATGAAAAATATATTTTCCAGAAGGGTTCATATTTTTTGACAGTAAGGCAGTTGAACAAGAACACTTTAATGCAATCATGTTCAGTCAGCCACTTGTAATAATTACTCCTCCATTCATGATAATGCTGATGATCTCCTTATTTCAAATTCATGGGGGAATCAGTAACAATACTGCGCTGAATTAGGTCAAAGGTCATTTGGGTACAAAGGGAGGTTGCAATTCTTTTCCATTTGCAATGGAACATTAGTGATGGATTTGACTTTCACATTTGGTGACCAAGGGCTCATCAGCACTTTCAAGCAATCATATTCAGTCAGTCACTTGTAGCAATCTGCCAACTTTATATGATAACAATTTGATTATCCCCTTATTTTATATTAATTGGGGAATCAGTAACAATATGACGCTGAATCTGGTCATGGGTCATTTGGGTTCAAGAGGAGGTTGTAATTCTTCTCCATTTGCAATGGAACATTAGTGTTGGATTTGACACTCACTTTTGCTGACCAAGGGCTCATCACAGCTGAAAACCATACCCAAGAAGGAAAAACACTTAGAAATTTCTTTTTAAAATAATTAAGCATATCACATCTCTCAAAGACTAGGATAGAAGAATGGTATTTTAAACTGTAAACTCAGGTACATGAACTATACTGCAGACCCTGTCCTTTTGCTTTATCTTATCACGCCTTAGCCTGATTTTTTTAGAGCCTTACTTGTATGCAAAGTTTTTGTGAATAAAGTCCATCTTCCCAGTAGGACAGACGTGAACCTTCACTGTCTTTTCACCGCCATGCTGAGCAAGATATTCCGGTGACCACTTTCCACAAGCACTGCCAATATCGAGTCCTCGTAGAAGCGCTGGCTTACGCTTAGAAGCTATATCTGACTCGAAGATCTCTTTTGTTACCCCTGTGTAGACACGAACACGCTTTTTCTCCCTTTGTGTCATTATTTTCCTTAAACTTTACACTGATCTTGACAAATCAAGGCAGTATAGTTAGTCCAAGATAATTCTTAATCAACCCTTCAGCCATGTTGCTTAAAGACGAGGAAGACTGGAATCAACAAACGAGCTTTTCGTTCCCAGGGTCTGCTCACCCGACTCATTCAATACAACTTTCGCAAGCATTCGATTACATCAAATTTTACCCAAAAGAGTCCAAGATGTCAAGCAGCGGAAAAAGAACTGTATTTTTTGCAAAATAACAGTTTTAAAGACCTTCTCAATTTTCACCAAGAAAAAACCTTCCCAGCAAAAGAAGTTGAACTGAGATTTTGCCAAAAAATTTACATGAATGTTCCCTTCAGTTAGCAATTCAAAATTTTCCGCATGGATAAAAATATCGGTACTCCTTTTAAATAAAAAATTTTTAAAGCCCTTGCAAATGAATTAATACATAGCGAATCTTGCAGTACGCGCGCAGCGGAGCCCATACTCATCGAAAATGGTAATTATAATAATAGTGATAACGATAATAATTGTAATAGCAATAACAATAATAATAATGATGACGACTAAAATAGTGGAAAGTGGCAGCAACAATAATATTAATAAAGAAAGTGATATTCATAGCAGGGTAATTTAGTGTTATCAACTGAGTTGAAAACGTAAACTGGCCACCGTAAAGAGGTTAAAGGCTGACGTTTCGAGCGTTAGCCCTTCGTCAGAGCGATTTGAGGAATTGTGGGTTGCGTGCAGGTTTATATGCAGAAAATGGAGCTACGCTATTATGATGGGAATATGGTGACGAGAAAACAAGAATAAATTAGTTAAATTAAAAGCGCTCGTTGATACCGTAGGGATTAAGAGTGCCGATTTGGGAGATAAATTTTTGTTTGATAGACCTTTCAACTACCAGTTAAGTAGTGTTCATAACTGCGAAGATCGCTTCTATAGTCGTTTCTTCAACCGCAGTGCAGTTATATGATGTAGTGAAAGCTTTCGGAAATGTACTGACCTCCATCAAGCAATTATACATCACAGTTAATTATATTTTTTCTTTGCTGTTAATTGACTTTCAAAGTTGAAAAAAAAATGCAAAACGGAAGAGAAGTAGGGAGCAAGTAAATTGAAAATTATTAATTCGAGTTTGGTTAAATTTTACTGCAATCAGCAGAGATGATGAAAGCCTTTCTGGTCTATGCCTTGTAGTCTGATGCCCTGGCAACAGAAAAATATTTAATTGATAACAAAAGACAAAAATGTTGCAATTTCAAATTTAATAAAAGGAAAGCTCTGTTTGTTCCACTTTTCAGTCACGTGTTTAATTTTGTTGCACCTTCATAGGTTAGACCGGCGCACAATCGGTTCTTTGTAGCAGGGTTGTTGCCCAGTATTGACCGATAGATATTTGGATCAATGTAATTATCTGAGCAATTGTACACCTACCCCTCCCCTCACACAACATTGAAATTGGACTTTTTATCAGTTGACTGTTGTTGGTTCAAGGGAGGGGTTGGTGATCATGAGCAGTTGCTCAGAGAATGGCATCGATCCAAACCTTTCATCGAAGAGCTTGTACTATCAAGATCATCCTTCACATCTGGCATGGAAAAAATTTGGAACTCGGAATTTTTCTCGGTATCACACTAATGATTGAACTATGAACAGCTGCTAACATCTGCAAACATCTCTTTGAAAAACGTTCGCTGAATTAAACCTGGGCTTTAAAATTGCTTTTATGAAAATGAGGATGAAAACAATGATGATGGCCGAAAGGCAACGTCAAAAAAAAAAAAAGAAAGTCAACGATCTTCACGAGCTCCAAATGACGCTACGTTTCCTTGCTTGAATAAACCATAGTTCAGCTTATCTTTTTGTACCGTTTTGTTTACCCCGCTATGGTTATCTTTCAGGTTTCTTTGCTTGCAGATCTTGATTTGTGCGCCGAAGCCGGTAACCATCACTGATACACTTCGTACATCGAAAGTCACCTATACCAGAATTGCCTTTTTTTCTTTATTCTCTTTAATGATTATATGCAAGTGTTATAAGGTCTATCGCTTTCGTTGGGGTCTTTTAAAAGCCTTTTTACAATAAACTACTGCGTTTTAAAACAATTCAAAACTATTGCTCTGTCAAAGAAACTTATAGAATGCAACCACAACATTTGAAAATCGACTTCTCCCTATAACTGTTTCAGCTCGTAAAAATTTGTTTTAGGCCATTGCGCAAATCTCTCATTCTCCAAAGGTATAAACCTGGGTTGAGAGATGACGACAAAAAAGTAAGTACCAATGACGTTTCTCTAGCAAACAATAGTTTTCTATCATCTGTAGAGGCAAAAATGAAAGAAATCGAAATGCTTGTAATGTAAGGTACGTAGCAAATGGAAAATAAGAGTAAGATGTAAACCATGGATGCTACAGACTTCTTGTATTTCGCTAAGTCTATTGCAGGTTGACCAAAGTTCTGAGATAAATTACTGGTTTGTATATGGTGCTGATGCCGACGAATAATTTTGTAAACTTTAAAATGGGCGAAAAATGTGAAAAGATAACAAGACAACATCTCTGCTAGAACTAAAGCATAAAAAAGATTGTCTTCAAAACCACCAAGCCAAACGACTATAGCTGGAATCGGACAGAGCAATATCATGATCAATATGGTCGTGAAACGTCTTCGATTTGATGTAAGATGAAATCTTCGAGACATGTGCAGCCATCGTTCAATGGACATTAGTGTTATAGTAACCATCGTGACAGTAACGAAGTAGATGCCACTACTCACGAAGATTATACGAACAATTACCATCGGCAAATCGTGCTCCGAGACGGATTTTTGTGAATATGACAAATAGAACCCAGCATAGAAAGGTTGAACGATGAGACCAGTACAAAAGTCAGTGAGCGCTAAACCACTGAGGAGAATATGGAATGATGTTCTGGCAAATGTCCTCCTCCAAATTGTCGCCAAAATCAGCGTATTCCCCACCACTGCCACGGGCGATGAAACAGTGAGGACAACAGACGTTGAAAAATAAAAGGCATGAATATTATTTGCTATGTCCTCTGATGTTAGATGGGAATTAGATTTTTGCTGGAAATGAATAGTTGTGTTGTTGAACATGGTATGGCTTCTGTTGCGAACAGGACAGCCTGGTCCAAAATAGTTGATGTCGAAAAATCTAAGATCCAGAACTAAACCAGCGCTGTGCTCTAATGAGGAACTGAAAATGATATTTTTACATTGTTTACATAAAATGACTGACCGCTTGAACGCCAAATTGAAATATTCTTAGTTATTGACAACGGAGGGTCGTTTTTAACAATGGTTGTATGCATCAATCTTAAAGCCTGCGAATCGTAATTATCACGGAGTAAACTAAAACAAATAGAACCTTTTTTCATCTTTTTTTTCCGTGATAGCGTTTTTTAATTAGTTCGGTGACTGATCTCCTTTTATCAACTAATTCCCTTTCATTCAATTAAGGAAGTTCCAAAAGCTTTTTGACATATAGTTACCTCCATCAGGCGACTGACATCTTAGTCAATTTTATTTTTATATTTGGCTTTTAATTGACTTTCAGAATGTAAAACAAAATGCAAAACGGAAGAGAAATAATGAGCAAGTAAATTGAAAATTATTACTCTTTGTTTGGTTAGACTTTATCGCAATCAGCATCATTTTTTATTCTTGCGCTATACCCTAATACCCTGGCAACAGGAAAATCTTTAAATGATAACAAAAGTGCAATTTCAAACTATGGAAGAACCAAAGGTCTGTGAATTTCAATCAGCAGGAAGGTGTTGAATTTTTCTTGCATCTTCTAGGGTCAGACCACAGGCAGCCCAAGCTCCAGCTGTGAGAAGATCATGGGCGGTTCTTTGTATCAAGGCTGTTGCATGGTAATAACTGAAGGAAATTTTTATTAATGTCAGTTTCTGAGAAATTGCGCACCTACTCTCCCCAGACCCAACATTAACCTTTACTTGTTATCACTTGACTGTTATTGGGCTAAGAAAATCTCTTTGAAAAACGATGACTGGTTTACGCCTGAATCTACCAAACTGACGTTTGGTCTGTCCGATATACTCGCGAACACAGTCATTGAACAGAATAGAATAAATAGCGTCGAGTCGTTGTTCTTTCGTGACAGGATCCTTAGGTTTGGCAAAAATATGCCCTAAAGTCTAAAAAGGCCTTTAAGAAACTTAAACGTTGTGGTTATTCCAAATTCTCTCGATGGGTTCTGTAACACCCTAAATGTAAGGAATAACAGCAAAACCAGTCGCTGGTTCCTTCTGATCAGGAGTGTTACTAGTTGTAACTGGTTTCTGGCAGTTACGGAGAATTTTTTTGGTATAGCCATTTACCTTTAGGACGTCCGAAACATATTTTCTCTCCTCAGTTTTCGTATCAAGTGAAGATGGTAGACAGTCAGTCCTCCTGAGAAATTTTTTTAGCTACAGGCTTTTTATGGCAAATAGGGTGGTGAGAGTCGAAAACAAGGTGTTGGTCGGTGTGGGTGGGTTGACGATAAACACCTGTCTCTAAATTCCCTACACGTTTGCAAGAGCATTAAAAAGCGGTCTTCTTTTGCAAACAAGAATATTCAGCTTTTTCGGAGCACTCATGACTAATTAACCATACAATTGGGTGGAATAATTCTAAAATTATTCTCACTAATCAACGTTATCAGCAGTGTCTTTGTTTAGAAGCCTGGCATATCAACTCCGCCCACGCTCCTTTAAATCACGATGTTGGCAGCTTACTACCTGACGCTTATTTACACCTCAATTCTTGTTTAGCTTTAGCACCTTAAATGAGTTTGTATAGCAGTTGTTTAAAGGCCAATATTGTCAGCATGATCGAACTCAATGAGTAAGGTTCGGAAAGCTCTACTTTAAAAATAAGAGAACACAAATAAGGCCCCGGTTGTTCGAGGGGTGGATAACGCTAACCTCTGCAGAAATATTTGTACGGTGGATATATAGCACTATATATGAACTCCTGGGCCCAGATTGAAACAGGTACCGAAAAAACAACAACAACAACAACAACAACTTGCTGATTTCCACAGAAAATAAAAACGTTTACCGCAAGTTTTTGAAAAACGTCACCTGTTCTACGAGACAAGCAAGTGCAAAGAAGTGAATCAATTATTGCATAAAGCTGAGCAGTGAACAAAGAATGTTATTCGTTTCCTCATGACGTGTGATATATAAATCACTTGGCGAGAAGGAAATCGTAAAGTGTTAGTTGTGATCGATTATATCGATCAAGACAGAAAGTTTAACTTTCTGTCTTGATCGCCACTGAGGCCCTTTGAGAAAGCTTATGGGAGGTGTAACCTTCACCATCGAGGGAACAATGTTTCATAACACGACTGTTGGTTACGTTCTCATCAAAACTTTTCTGCTTCTCGCAACATGAAAGATTTCGAAGGAAAAATGATTGAATCCTTTCGCAAAGAAGTTGGTTTCTTCGCGGCCGTGGTTATCGCGTGTTCCTCACCCATGGCAGTGGTGGGAAATGCGTTCATTCTGGCGGCAGTTTGGAGGAAGACTTCTGTGAGAACATCATTTCATTTTCTGCTCAGTGGATTAGCATTAACTGACTTTTCGACAGGTCTAATCGCTTAGCCTTTTTTAGCTGCAATCCTCTTTATGGATGCAAAAAACTTGACTGTGACACAGGATAATCAATTGCTAGTTGATGTCATAGATGTTATCACCGTGAGCAGTGCTGCCTTTTTCATTAGCATTACGTTGGTTACTATAACAGTGATGGCTTTTGAAAGATGTCTGTTCATGTCTCCAAGATCCCTTATGATAACCCATCGTCGAAATTTCATTGCTATCGCAATAATTCTCTTTCCTATCCCCTCAATAACTATTTACTTCTTTGCCTCTCTACGTATATTTCGTATGATGATGATGGCGGAGATTTCGTTGTGTTATCTCGTCACATCGCTCTCTTACTTCAAAGTCTATCGCATTATTCGTCGTCATAAGTTTCAAGTTCAGTCCAATGGCATCTCTCAAAACTTGGGTCACTCTTCAGTAGACTTAGCCAAGTACAAGAAATCTGTGGTATTCATGTTGTATATCATGTTTTTCTTTAGAATTTGTTTTATACCTTATGTTGTATGCAATGCGATAATTTTTACAGAAAGAACGAACTGGAGATTGACAATCATTGCTAGAAATTCATCAGCGGTGCTAATATTTTTGTCATCTTTACTTAACCCAGGGTTGTATCTTTGGAGAATGAGGGAGATTCGCAACAGCCTCAAACAGCTATTTAGCAACTAAAGAAAGAGGTTCTCAATAGGGTTAACCGTTAGCCGTAAAACGAAAAAGAAATCTAGCCGTTACGGATAAAAATTGACAAACTTTAAACTTAAGTCATGAAAAGGTTAACCGTAAAAAAATTTTCCTAAATGACGATGTGTCATTTTGAAAGTGTCAAGATCCTAGACCATTATGTTTTTGGCTTGTGGCTAATACGGTTACTATTTTTACACATTCTATCGTGGAACAGTTGGTTCAGGTCCCTAAAGGTAACTGAATCGGTGGTCAATGTGTTATGAAAAAAGAACTTGTTACTAACAGGGGCCGTACGATGCAATATCGGCTCGAGATCGTGATTGTACGTAAAAAAACAGCCGAGAGCTAATATTCCTCAGTACGGATCGAGTAAGAAAGATTTATTTGGCACTTGGGCAACTCGTCTGTCTTGAATTTGCCGGGTTTCGCTAGCAAAAATAGACGGCTTACGAACGTTCTGAGCGTTTGAATGTTCCTCAAGACTACCTAGGCGCAAAGTTTGACCGTTAGCCGTAAAAGCAATCACTCTAGTGAGATTCTTAAGAAAAAAAATTCCCTTTCAACATGTTCATCATGTCAATTTCATATTTAATTTCAAATGGTTTATGGACAATGCATTTGATTGTAACTGAACAAAATTGGAGTATGTTTACCCACTTTTTACACAACTTGTATACAATGGATGTCAAAAATTGATGGCAGGCATACATGGGCCCATAGATAGCCTGCAGGCAATGCTTCAGCTGATAAAAATGCAATACAAAGTACAACCCAAAAGCAAATTAAAAAGCAAAATTAATAACGAAATGTAGAATATTGCACTCATGCTCTAGAGGCTCACTGTCTGACACATTAGTTTGACCAAGGGTGAGGAACGTAGTAGCGACTGACTTAAATCTTTAGCAAAGGAGCGGTTTTATCAAGATTGTTTTTAAAGCTTCTCTATTCAGCTAGGATGCCAAAGTTACGGTTCATTCCGGGTTTATTCCTCTCTTTTCGAAAATTTTTTTGGTACAACATGCATTTTGTGACAAAAAAAAAGGATTCAAGAACAGATTTTTTGTGGATCTTCACCTCTATTCGTTGTTTTCTTTGTATTGCTCTGCTTAAATTTCAACTTCCTTTCTCGACTTTAAAGTAAATTACCGTATTCACAAGTGGAAGGCTTCCTATCAGTTCCTATTAAAAAGTCATAAAATGAGATAAATCTAACATCAAGTTCAGTCCTATATTTAGTTTTGCGTGGCATTATTGCATTCGAAAGAACGGGTGAAAATCTTCGATTCTTCGTAAAGAGGAAACCTGTTCATTTTGCTTAAAAACATACATCTAAAGGCAATTGAAGGGAAAGATTACAAAAGCCACGCTTATCTAAATATATTTCACTTCCTCTGCAATTAAATCATATATTTATTGGCTTTTCCGTGTTTTCTTATGGTAGGCAGTAAATTTTAATGCTATCAACCCCAAATAAACCGGATAAAATTTGAAAGAAAGATCATTAATAATTAAAACCTCTCCATGAGATGAAAAAATAAAAATTGTGGATGGTATAATTATGTTCTATATTTTCCAATAAAGGTACTTTCTTTAGAAGAAATAGTCTTAAAATTAATTGCAAAAAAAGTAGAAAGTGAAACCAAGATAGTGGCTAGTTGATCGTTTGTCAGCATTAAAGAACATACATTTTGCGTCCCTCAGCTGAAACTCAGTTTGCAGTAACTTGAGGCGAATTATATTTAGAGTAAGACCTGTAGCTGGATTCAGAACCTTATCTAATTTAAGCTACGTCAAAACTGCGAAGGCAAGATTTCCGTTGCATGCAGTTCTTTGATAAATATAAAACAATGACGAGAATAATAGACTATCTGTGGGACTTGGGCTTTGTTTTAGATTGGAGCGAAGTTGAACGGTTATCTTTCCTGGTAAACTACACAACACTTAGTATAATTAAATGGCCTGTGAAAGGTTTATGCGAGTATAGAAGTTTTACTTTAGACGTGTGTTTATTCATGATTAACATTTTTACTTCTCGAGAGAACAATCGGTTAAGCGGTAGCTTAAGGGGAGTTACATTTAGAGTAGTACCTGTAGCTGGATTCAGTCTCTAAGTTTCCTCTATCCTATTAATTAATTCCTTTTACCTTGTGATTCTATTCTCATGCAAATGAAGACAGAAATCGAGCGCGAGTAAATAAAAATAAATTATTAAAAAAAAAATTAAATGTTCAAACGATATTTCACTTTGGATCATTTTAAAAGCAAAGGCTGTTCTTATCAGCGTGATTCATTTTTCCCCTATGTGTATGAAACGTAAAGTCCATAAGTAATCAACAAATTTCCATAAAGAAAGATTCCGGAAATCAAGCGGCAAGGTAAGCACTGCTATCTTCAAAACTTGTTCATGCATGTATTGAATCGATCTGTTTGATTTAAAATGCCACCTGTAGGAGATTAAGATAAAAAATGACTAGAAAAAAGAAAACAGCGATCTAAGGCTGAGCAGTGCAATAAACAAGTAGTGCTGCATATATGTAACGAGCAGAAACGAAGAGCTATCGAGCAGAGAAATTTAAGGGGTCAGAAATAGTTTTCATCGATATTGCAGTTCGCTGTAATAAATATCTAGCTCTATTTTGATGCAAGAGGTTATTTCGCATGAAGTATTTTCGTGCTGTACTTTATCAAGAATTGGATCTTAACGTTCGCCATTGAAGTTTCATCATGCCGAATAACACGACTTGTCCTACCTACCAAGGCGACCTTGATACTCTGGGTAGTACCGTAAAATTTACAGCATCGTTGGTCATTGCTGTTTTATGTCCCGTGGCGGTGGTTGGAAATGCATTGATTTTGGTGACGATTTGGAAGAAAAGTTTTTCGAGAACATCGTTCCATATTCTTCTAAGTGGATTGGCATTGAGCGATTTTTGTACCGGTCTGATCGCTTATCCTACCTATGCTTCTTATAGTTTGATATTGTCAACAAACTCGACGGTTGTACGAGATACACCACAACCAACTAATGTCTTAGGAAAAGTCACTGTGATCAGCGCAATTTACTTGGTCACCATTACGTTTCTGACAATAACATTGATGTCCATTGAACGATGGTTGCACATGTCTGGAGGATTCTCTTTCACATCTCATCGCCGATTTTTGGTTCTTGTCGTAATCTTGTTTCTTCCAATTGCCTTGGTTGCTCTTTACTTTTTAAATCCATCCTCATTCCCCATAGTAATATCAATAGAAATGTTTATCAGCTATTGTGTTACATCTTTCGCTTATTTTAAGATCTATCGAATTATTCGAAGTCATCAGAATCAAACTCAAGCTAACAGGATACCTGGGAACTTTAGCCATTCTGCAATAGACGTAACCAAATACAAAAGATCTGTTGCAACCATCTTATACATTTTATTGCTATTCTCTATTTGTTTCTTGCCTTTTATTGTATCTAACACGGTAAATGTTTTGATAAAGGCTGGTCCCAGAGAGCTGAATATAACTACTGACGTGACGATGGTGCTCGTATTTCTGTCTTCGTCTCTCAGTCCAGGGTTGTACCTTTGGAGAATGAGAGATATCCGTAATGGCTTCAAACAACTATTCGTTTGCAGAAGAAACTGATTTTTTCAACATTTTCATGGCTTAAGGCAGGACATTGGATCCTAGTCAAATTATCTGTTAACACATCTAGTCAAAAACTAAGGTTTGGTCTATAAAACCTCTGGCGAATGAACTTCCATCTAGGCTGCTTCTAATCGCCACTCAACCATTTTTTAGCTATTCTCTCTCTGTTATTTAATTTTTATACAATCTGATTCAGAAAACGTTCAGATAAAGGTTTATCCCAATGAAGTGAGTATAACTACTGACGTGAAATGGTGCTCGTGCCTCTGTCTTCGTCTCTCAGTTCAGGGTTGTACCTTAGAAGAATGAGGGATATCCCGAATGGCCTTAGACAACTGTTAGCTAGATAAAGAGCCCGATCTTTTCAAGACATTAAAAGTGATGTATTTATCGCCAAAACTGTCCTATAACTATATACTATATATAACTATAGGTATATATGTCCTATAACTATAACTTTTGTAAATATTTATTTCTTCTCCTATAAAATTAATTACGTAAACAATGACTTTCGTGAGGGATATACCATCCTATATTTGCATTCATCTTTAAGATGCATTAGCTATAACGATTAGCTAGAGATCTGAATTGCAAGATAAATTAATAAAAAATGAATTTATGGTCAGCTTCATTCTATTTTAGATTACTTGAAAAACCATCAGTCCTCTTGTAAACTTACTGAAAGCATTTGTTATGAAAAGGTTACGGAAAACAGTTGCCGAGTAATGACATTTATTTATCATAGACAGATTGTGTTTGCAACTGGCTCAAGATGGTTTATAAAAACCTCACCATACCCATTGAAACCTGTGTATACAAATAAAACCCTTGAATTCTTAAATGAAATAATTTGAAAGCCCGAGGAACTCCTGAATGACATTGCATTTTCTCTCAACGTGACGTCACTGAATAATCAGTAAAAGTTATTGTTTTGTATATTATTGTCGAGATGGCATGTCAACAGTGCGTTTGATTTAAAAGACGTCTGTATTCAAGTTCATCAAGATGCATTGTAAACCTTGGCTAGAAAAACCATCAATTATTTAAAGCCGAACAGAAAGTCAAACGAACCGTGCCAAATTAGCGCTGTATATTTCTCGGTAAAAAACGAACTGAAACACCGTCGGGCAAATCGTTCAGGCCTCAAAACTAATCTTAACTGACGCCGCAGTTAGCTGTTTCAAGTCGCTCGGGCTATTTTGGGCGGTGGCTTTAACAAGATATCCGATCGGCAACCGTCACATTCATCACTGAAGCTGCACAATGTCCGAAAATGAACAAAATTCTACGTCTAAAAACCTCGATTCCGCTGGTAATGAACTCACTTTCTCGACAGCAGTGGTTATCGCTCTCCTATCAGTCCCAGCAGTAGCGGGAAATGCGTTGATTTTAGCCACAATCTGGAGGAGGACTTTTCTTAGAACATCATTCCATTCTCTTCTTAGCGGATTAGCAGTCACTGACTTACTAACAGGACTTATTTCCCAGCCTTTGTACGCCTCGTCCCACTTGATAAATGGACAAAACGCGGCAGTAAAACTAGATAATCCAGAGGTAGTAAGTGTCCTTGGAATAATCGCTGGATTTAGCACCTACCTCTTTATCAACATCACTCTTGCTACTATGACAGTAATGTCCATTGAGCGATGGTTGCATATGTCTAGGAGATCTTCTACAACATCCCATCGCCGATATTACGCTGCTATGGTAATATTACTCTCTCCGATCCCTTCACTAATTGTCTACATTTTAACTTTGAGGGAACTAGCGTTTCGGTATACCTTATGTAAAATAACAATTGCAGAATTTTCGTTTTGTTATCTTATCATATCTTTCGCTTATTTTAAGGTTTATCAAATTATTCGTCGTCACCAGCTTCAAACTCAGGCCACTGTAATATCTCAGAACTTTGATCAACCCGCAATAGACTTGGCAAAGTACAAGAAATCTGTGGCAACCATGCTGTATATCTTTTTGCTTCTTTCTATGTGTTTCTTACCTTTTTTTGTATCTAGTGTGTTATCTTTATTAATTACAGGTGAGGTGAAAGAAAGCTCTATAGACCTTTCAATGGTGCTCGTATTTCTGTCTTCGTCGCTCAACCCAGGGTTGTACATTTGGAGAATGAGGGACATTCGTAGAGGTCTTAAACAGCTATTAGCTAGCTTAAGAACGTAAATTTTGTCAACTTATTAAAATGGTTCCTTAGTCTGAGTAGAGTTACTCGTAGAGACACAACTGAACTAACTAGCGTGCTTCCGATAAACCCTTAAAAAAAATGCATTTAAATGTACACGGCTATTCCAAACCACAAGAAATTCAAATTTCATGTTTGACGCAGTTCTTTCTAAAACAAAGTAGAAACATTTTTTTTTTGTTCTACTAAGGCTTTTGTTACGTACTGCCGATTCTTAAATATACCTGCAAAAATAGCTAATGAACTGAACGTAAAATTTTTACTTTGTTCTACAATATTCTTTGTGGCGTTCACGCATATTTCCAAAGAGCTGTATAAAACTTCCTACGAGATGGTACATAATTCTATTTGGCTTTAAAGTCAGCTGTCCCAATAATTCAAAGATGTAATTGCGGATGGAAACGACAAATGTAAGCTCAGCAACTACAATAGGTTTTGAAAACATGAACCAAATGATATTTGCGAAGCAAAAACCATAAATAATTAAAAATGTTATCAAGTAATTCTACTCATAAACAAATCTCTAAAGGAAAAGAAGAAATTAAATTTGTAATTTAATCTCATCTCAGTTTATGTTAACAACTTCAAGGGGTCTTGAAAGGATAGTAATTACTCCCAACATGATATCAATAAGTAATCAACAAAAAACTATCAGCTTCAATAAAGAAATACATGTAAAAAAACTAAATGTTTTGTATGACTGTCGAGATGGTCTGATTTGAGAGATATTTGAAGCAAATCGATAAAAAGGTGACTGGAATAAAAAAAAAATTAATAATTTAAACTTGAAAATTAATGAAACAAACCGAGGTTAATATCTAAAAAACTGTTGGAAAAATTATTCAGACGGTTCGCGGCAGCAAGTCACCACATTGTAGATGTGAAAGCAGTTCCTATGCATCATTTTTGGCTCGTAGGTTTAGCAAGAAATCTGATTGAGATTTTCATGCTTACTTCCCAAGCTACACCATGTTCAAAAAAGCGAAAGTCGGTTTTTTTATGCTCTTTAGACGACCACAACAATAAAAACCTCTATTCCACTAATAATACATTTGATATTTCAGCAGCAGCGGTAGTGGCAGCGGTGAAGAATGGGTTAATTCTGGCGACTATTTGGATGATGAACTTTGCGAGAACTTCGTTCCATATTTTTTCTAGTAGAATGGCTAGGACTGACTGGTTGGGTGATCTAATCGGTGGGCCCCTTCGTGCTTTGAGCATATTGGTTAAAGCTTTTTACAGGTTCGAAATTGTCACAGGATAATCCAGTGCTATTTGTCCTCAGTTCGTGAAGCTTTGTCTTTTTCGTCCCTATTACTATTGCTACCATGACTTTGATGTCCGTTGAAAGTTGCATGCAGATGTCTCAAAGATCGTTATTATTCCTCAAGATTCCAACCATTGTCCTTTCATTTTTATGTACAAAAGATCTAGCTTTTTTTAAATATATTGTTAATAGCGATGAAATCAGAGATTTTATTTTGTTTTCGTGGGACAGTGCTCGCTTATTTCAAAGTTTACCGAATTATCCGCCGCCATTATAACCAAATTCAAGGTAGCGGGCTTTTTCAGAACTTTAGTCCACCCTCAATTGACTTAGCGAAGTACAACAAACCTGTAGCATCTATGCTATGTATTTTATTGTTATTCTCAATTTGTGTCTTGTTGCGTGTTATTTCCACTACGGTAAGTGAATATTTTAATTCAAAACGGCTGGCAAGAGAAGACGAAAGGACAGTTCTCTACCATGGCGACAGTGGTGCTAATTGTTTTGTCATCGTCTTTCAATCCAGGGTTGTACCATTGGAGAATAAGAAATATTCGTAATGGTGTAAAACCGATCTTCAGAATGTTAGGTAAAAGTAATTTCCGAAAAAGTGTATGAGAGTATTAATTTCGTAGAGGTTTTCATTAAGAGACTTTCTTGATAAAGTAGCCTTATAATTTAATTCACATCTTAAGTTATACAGTAAATTTAATACAAAGTTTAATTAACTTCCACATTTTTCCTTTGGGAGTTTAGTATAAATTTGAAAGGGCTGTTTTAGGTTTTCTTAACAATCTGTTACATACGGATTTTAGTTGGACGGTCTCAATTACTAAAAAACTAATTTCGAACACCAATGTCAAAAACTATCTCATCAAAATGAGGACATGGTGTGTTATTTAATTTACAAGACTGATTATGCTTACATTTATAAGTGTTAGGGATCTACAATACGCTTTGAATGTTTAGTTATCTAAAAAAAATTACTAAAACAGAAACAGCATGCGGGTGCAAAAGTTAAACAATATATCCGTTTGAAAGACTGCACTAAATTTGATTACTTTCTAAAAGGCAATTGATGAGCGACAACCTTCGAGGTTCATCCGATAATCACAAAAAAGACTTTTATTCTAACGTTCATTTAAAAAACTTCATTAAGCTAAGAATACATGTACAGCGTTATATAACTCAAGATAACTTGGTGTTATCAACTGAGTCTATGGTGTAAACGCCACCGAAAGAGTTCCTAAGTCTAACGTTTCAAGCGGTAGCCCTTCGTGAGCGCAAATGTATGACTCAAACGACTACAATTGGAAAAACAATAACAACTTTTGTTCCGCAGTTATTTATTCACACGCAGTCGCTATCGCTTCTTTATCACCTTTGGCTGTGTTAGGAAACGCAATCATTTTGGCGACAATTTGGAGGAGAACTTTTCCACGAACAACCTTTCATATCCTTTTGAGTGGAATAGCATTAAACGATCTTTACACAGGACTCATTGCTCAGCCGTGTTATGCAGCGAGCTTTCTAATATCTCCAACGAAGCATTGTAAGGTAAACGATAATCCAAAGCTTGCTGCCTTGAATACAATAGGCGAAGCAACTGCCTATTTCTTCGTCTCCATTACCATTCTAACCATAACAGCGATGTCCATTGAGCGATGGCTGTACATGTCTCGAAGATCCTTCATCACATCTCGTCGTAGATATTTTACTATAATTTTGGTGCTATTCCTCCCTATTCCCAACGTTGTAATTCGGGTTTTGATGCAACACAGTTTCCATTATGAAAAAGTATTTAAGATAACTACAATCTCACAAATTTCATTTGGTTATATAATCATATCAGTTGCTTATTATAGAGTTTTTAAGATCATCCGAAATCATCAACAGCAGATTAAAGCCAGCGAAGCTTCATCTCAAAGATTTGGTCAGAATGCAATTAATCTGAAAAAATACAAGAGATCTGTAGCCGCCATGATATATATTTTATTGCTGTTCTCTCTATGTTTCATACCATTAACTGTGGCTGTTCCTGTCGCTTACAGTACACGTTCGAAAGCTGGAATGGTCGCCGAAAGTGTATCTACTGTGCTTCTATTTCTCTCTTCTTCTCTCAGCCCAGTTTTGTACCTTTGGAGAATGAGGGAGATTCGGAATGGTCTGAAGCAACTGTTAACCATACACAGGTAGAAATCCGTATCAACTTTAAGTGACACCAATTTCTTTTAATCATTCCATTTCGACTGCATTATGCTACAATTTAATGCCACCACAAAAATTGTGTTTCCGCAGATATATAGTTCATCTACCTGATTTAATGGCAGCGTTTATCCAAAGTTATGAAAAAAATGTTAAGGAATTTGTAGAGAATCAAGGTTGTCTTAGTAACCGTTGGAAAACCACTGGGCATGGGTTATTTTGAGGAACACAACGAAGAAAAACTCCCATGATATTATTCAGAGCATTTATATGATGTTTTCTTGTCTTTTTAAGTTTACTTGTAAAGTTATCTTGTACAGTCATGATAATGATAGCAGTAAATACAATTACAACGCCAAGATACAAAATAAAATGAAACTATTTCATTTAATAAAAACCCTGCCCTGATGTTGGTTCTTGCTTAGCATGATGTTTGAAGTTCCGTGAAGCTTGATATTCCTTGCAAAGCATTCGAAAATGAAATGAAGGTTCTGTTTATATGAAAAGCTAAATTATTCATGCACTTTGACTGGTTCATAGATACATATCATCTATTGAAAGACAGACACATAACTGAAACCACTATTTACAATATTTTGCTATGTCATCATACAAAACAAATAGATTCCATGTTGCCGTTAGTCTGTACGGTAGTAGATCACAGTAGACTTCAAAATGGGGTAAGAACATCAGTAACATACTCGGCTGCTTCTCGTCAGTGAGTCACGTTTTTGTTCTAATCTCCTTTTGGAGTCATCAGTGGTTCATCACGAAACACGCCCACGGCACCAGGGCTTTTACTTCTCATACATTCCACTGTAAGTTATAGAATTGAAGTTAAGTAATTGGACATGTTGAGCTGGCTCACGTTTCGTTTGGGTATTAGCGCATTGCTGCAGTCCAAGATCCCTTGTATTGTGCTCACGGAGCTTGTCACAACCGAGAATGTCTCTAAAGCCTTTTCGAAAGGATTCATTAAATACCGCGTAGACAAAAGGATTTACTGCACCGTTGAATATCTTCAACAAAATGATAAAAGGAATCAGCCATATCGGTGCTTTCATCGCTAGCTGCTTTGCGAATAGATGCAGCCACGAAAAAACAAATTGTGGCGCCCAACATATGAAAAAGATGACTATCACTGTGATCATCATAAATGTGACTCTTCGCGCCGTGCGATTTGCTATTTGCTGTTGCCGGGCATTGAATTCTCCTGGCACCTTCCTCTTCCAGAGACGATAACTGATCAGGGGATAAAGAACTGACATTAACGCAAACGGTAGTAGAAAACATGACGCAAGTATAATGAAATTGGCATGGGACATCGTAGCACTACACGTAGTGTCCCCTGACTGACTGGGTATTTCATCTATTTCTAACAAAGTACCAACGGGCAGCAGAAAGGACGTTGCCCATATGACCGGAATGGTTATTTTGGTCCACTTTGACCAAGGCTTGTGTTTCAGGGGTCGACTGACTGCCATAAAGCGATCTATTGTTATACCAACCAAGCTAAAAATACATGCAAGAAAGGAAACCAAACCAATGTACAGGCTTGTTTTACATAAAACTATTCCAAAACTCCCGATGGGCCAAACTGATTTAGGGAGCAAATATTTGATTAACGAAGCACCAGTCCAAGACGCTATCACCAAATCTCCGCACGCCATGTTGAGTATCAGGAGATAAGTGGTAGACTTCATGTTTTGGTTTTTCCTAACAACGTGAATGACCGAAGAGTTACCAATGAAGGAGAAAAGAGACAGCACACCCGTCAGGAACGAGAATGCTACTCTGGAACTGAGAGAATGGTCCAGCGACCCTGCTGGAAAGAAGTATAAATTTGAACCAAATCAATTCTGGATCGATATGATTCTGAGATCTTCTGAGATTTGAAATAAAGTTATCGTATAACGGTCTAAACTTTTCATCAAACGTTGCTGGAAGTATGAATCTCTTCTTATACTGAGATACAATTTATGAGTGGACTTTGTAGGTGATCGAACAAAGAAAGGTCTTGATGATACTCTAAGGATCTCATGTGACACAAGTCAGTACAACTTGAATCAGCAATGCTGAGAGTCATCTATGTGGTTAGAGGGCTCTTGAATATTCTGATCCTCAAAGTACCTCAAATGACTCATGTTTTGTCCTAAATTAACATCATCTAGCAGGAAGCATACCAAGGTGGGTCTGTCATAACTGTTACAGAAAGTTTTTGCTCATAGTTTTTTCTCATTGTCTAGACAAAAAGACATTTACAATGAAAAACAGAATCTAATTTTCCGCTCTAAACTTCACTTGATATTAGTCGTGTGAGTGATTTTCACAGCCGAGTTCGATTAATATCTTCACTTATCTTCAGTTTTATCTTTTTTAGATACACAAAGAAAACGAAATCAGTTCTCGTCCAATTTTGTTCGCATTTCAAAGCTAAAAACCGAACCAAATTACTTTCGCTTTACTCTGCCAGCAAATTTTTAAAGGATAGTGACTCTTCTAAGAGTATTATTTTTCACCGTACCCACTGTCGACGCACTTTTGTTGCTCATCCTCAATACCTTTTCTGTTTGCTTCTCCTGCTTACGGAATGAGATATGTGTGGGCTTCTGCGTACTTATTTCTTTCCCTCGAATCCTTTAATCAATATGCTTGCAAATTGACCCGGCGAGAGCTTTTAATTGATTTCAGGTTCGATTGTTTGCCAGATATCGTGTGATGTTGCATCCCAAACCATGTTGAACTTTATCTTATTTAAGCGACGTCAAAACTGCGAAGGCAAGATATACGTTGCATGCAATTCTTTGGTAAAATAAAACAATGACGAAAATTATAGATTATCTTTGGGACTTGAGCTTTCTTTTAGATTGATTTGAGGTTGAACGATTATCTGTCATGGTAAACTACACCACACTTAGTATAATTAAATGGTCTGTGAAAGTTTTATGCGAATGCGGAAGCTTTTCTATAGACGTGTGTTTATTCATGATTAACATGTTTATTGCCCCTACAGAAGCTATCCAGCAAAGTTTTAAACTTATTCAATTATTCCTTCGCACAGAATCCTTTTGTAATAAAAATTAATTTGCTTAAGGTAATTGGATCACGGCTCTGTGAAAAATTAACTCCAGTATTATTTTGCATATGAAAGCAAAATTGCACCTGTCTTCGATACGCAAATGCATCTACACCCTATATATGATCTTCTGTTCAAATCGTCCTTCAGTTACTGAGCAAAGGTTTAAAAAATAAGTGGAGAAAAAAGGAAGGCTTCTGTTCCTAGGCACAAGACATGAAACAGGCCTTAAATTTTTGGTCGGCTGATCAGTTGATGAGATATGAAGATAAGAGGCTACTGTATTGGGTGCTTTTTCCTCGGCACTAAATCTTTCCGGCTGCCATGGATAACATAACCTCATTAAATAATTGCGAGTTTTCTTGAGTTGCTTTTGCTCGTCGACTGCGTTATAAGACGGTCAATAAAATATCCATATATGTGCAAACATGTTTTTATAAAAATCTTGAAGTTGTTAGGCAATAAAGAAAGGTGTCTTTAAACTATTTACAGGGGTAGATTTCTCCTTGTCTCTAGCGCAAGACAAATTAAGCAAAATTTCTGTTCCTAACAGGAATCGAACATCAGACCTTCGGATTCCGTGCTCTGTTGCTGTGCAAGTAACCTGTAGGAAACTATTTGGTTCGCTAGGATCATCACTAGGTTTATTTATGTTAGACAACAGCTATTCCGGTTAAAAAATTGATTATCGGCAGGAAAGTCAAGTTATCTGTTGTCAACACATTTGCTGAAAAATTATGGTTTGGTCAATAAAACCCCCTGGCGAATGAACTTCGATCTAAGCTTCTTCTAATCGCCACTCAACCATTTTATAGAAATTTTTTGCTTCTCTCTCTGTTATTTGCCTTTTATTGTTTCTAATTCAGTAAATTTAAGATAACTATTGAAGTGACAATGGTGCTCGTAATTCTGTCTTCGTCTCTTAGTCTAGGGTTGTACTTTTTGAGAATGAGGGACATCCCGAATGGCCCTAGTTAGCTGTCAGCCAGATAGGGAACCCGATCTTTTCAACGCATTTATGATTGAAAATTGGACGGTTTTAACATCAGCTCTTAAAAAAGGATGTATGTATTGCCCAAAATGTACAACTCAACTTTTGAAAATATTCATTTCTTTCCTTATGAAATTAATTACGCAAGCAATAACTTTCGTGACTGATTTACATTCAGTCTAAAAGATGCATTAGGTATAACGATTAACTTGAGATCTTAATGGCGAGAAAAGTTAATAGAAGATTAATTCATGGTCAGCTTCATTTCATTTTAGTTTACTCTGAAAGCCATCAGTCCTCATGCAAAAGTACTAAGCCGATTTGTTTTAAAAAGGTTACGGAACCAGGCAGTTGCCGAATGATGACATATTTATTTATGATATATTGATTGTGTTTGCACCTGGCTCAAGATGGTTTATGAAAACCTCTCTATACCCATTGAAACCCATGTAAACATGTAAGACCCCTGATCAATAATTTGAAAAATCATATTATTTTAAAGCTTGGGAATTTCGTGAATGAGATTGTATTTACTCTCAACGTGGCGTCAATGAGTAATCAATAAAAGTTATTGACGGTTTGTATATGATTGTCGAGATGATATATCAGCGGTGCATTTGCTCAAACGACGTCCTCAAAAGACGTTAGTCAAGATGGAACCTTGGCAAGAAAAACCGTCAATCAATTAAAGCTGAACAGAAAGTCAAACGAACCGTGCCAAATTTGCGCTGCATATTTCTCAACAGAAAACGAATTGAAAAACCGTTGCGCAAATCGTTCAAGCCTCAAAACTAATCTTTACTGACGCCGCACTCATCTGTTTCAAGCCGTTCGGGTTGTGGGCGGGAAAAGAAGTTCTTCCTGGTGCACTGATTATTTTTGTGTGGTTGCTTTAGCAAGAAATCCGATCGGCATTGTCACATTTGTCACTGAAGCTGCGCCATGTCCGAGAACACTTCTCTTCATCATGTTTACTGAACAAAACTCTACTTCTCGAAACTCTTTCGGCGACTTCAGCGACCAAAACCTCGATTCCCCTGGTAATGAACTCATTTTCTCGACAGCAGTGGTTATCGCTCTCCTATCAGCCCCAGCAGTAATGGGAAATGCGTTGATTTTAGCCACAATCTGGAGGAGAACTTTTCTTAGAACATCATTCCATTCTATTCTTAGCGGATTAGCAGTCACTGACTTTCTAACAGGACTTATTTCTCAGCCTTTGTACGCTTCTTTCCAATTGGTAAATAGAAAAAACGCGACAGTAATAAAAGATAATCCAGAGGTAGGAAATGCTATTGAAATAATCGCTAAAGTTAGCGCCAACCTTTTTGTTAACATCACTGTTGCTACCATGACAGTTATGTCCGTTGAACGCTGGTTGCATATGTCGAGGAGATCGTCTAGGAGATCATCTACAACATCCCGTCGCCGATATTGCGCTGGTTTAGTAATATTACTCTTTCCGATCCCTTCATTAGTTGTTTACATCTTTACTTTCGCAGAACCAGCTTTTGTGTATACCTTACTAAAAATGACAATTGTAAACTTTTCGTTTTGTTATGTTATCATGTCGTACGCTTATTTTAAGGTTTATCAAATTATTCGTCGTCACCAGCTTCAGACTCAGGCCAACAGAAAATCTCAGAACTTTGGTCAACCTGCAATAGACTTGGCTAAGTACAAGAAATCTGTGGCATCCATGCTATATATCTTTTTGTTATTCTCTATGTGTTTCTTACCTTTTTCTGTGTCTAATGCGGTAGCTCTTATAACTACAGCTGAAGTGACAGAAAAGGCTATGAACATATCACTAGTGCTCGTATTTCTGTCTTCGTCACTCAACCCGTGGTTGTACATTTGGAGAATGAGGGATATTCGTAGAGGTCTTAAACAGCTACTAGCTGGCTTAAGAACATACATTTTATCAACTAATTAAAATATTTGCTTCGTCTGACGAAAGGTATTCGTAGAAAGACTACTGAACTAACTAATGAACTTCCGATAAATCGTCGAAAAAATACATCTAAATGTACATGGCTATTCAGGCCCACAAGAAATTTAAATTTCATGTTTGACGCAGCTCTTTCTAAAACAAAGTAGAAACATTATTTCCATGGTAATAATTTTCCTACTTAGGCCTTAGGTATGTACTGCCGATTCTTAATTATACTTGCAAAAACTGCTAATGAACTGAACGAAAATTTGATTTGGTTCTACAATATTCTTTGTGAGTTTACGCGCATTTTCAAGGAGCTGTATGAAACTTCCTAAGAGGCTTTAAAGTCAGCTTTCCCAATAATCCAAAGATGTAATTACGGATGAAAACGACAAATGTAAGCTTAGGTAAACTTATATCACCTTCTTACAGTATTAATTATCTATGCAGTGGCTTTCGTGAGGTAACTACAATAGGTTTTGAACAAATTGTAAGGCAAAAATCAGGAATATTTAAAAATGTTACCAAGTAATTCTACTCATAAACATATCTGAAAATGAAAAGAAGAAATTAAATTAAATTAAATTTCATCTCAGTTAATTTGAACAGCTCTAAGGGGTCTTGAAAAGATAGTAATTTCTTTCAACATGATGTCAATAAGTCATTAACGGAAAAACCAACAGCTACAATAAAGAAAAAACACACGTCAAAAAACTGAGTGCTTGTATTACTGTCCAGATGGGCTGATTTGAAAGATATCTGAAGCAAATCGATGAAAAGTGACTGGAAACACACAAAATAATTATTTATTTAAACGTAAGCAGTAATAAAACAAACTGAGATTAATATTTAAAAACCTGTTGGAAAAATCATTCAAGCAGTTAGCTGCAGTAAGTCACCAGATTGTAAACGTGAAAACAGTTGTTGTTCATCATTTTTGGCCCATAGGTTTAGCAAGAAATTTGACTGAGATTTTCACGTTTATTCCCCAAGCTACACCATGTTCAATAAGACTTCTTGCCATACATATACATAGCATAAGTCTGCGTTTCTATACTCTTCAGACGACCACAACGATAAAAAGCTCTATTCCCCTGACAATGCATTTCATATTTCAGCGGCAGCGGTAGTGGCAGTTTTATCGCCCGTGGCGGTGGTGAAGAATGGGTTGATTTTGGCGACGATTTGGAGGAGGGACTTTGCGAGAACTTTGTTACATATTTTTCTTTGTAGATTGGCAATAACTGACTTGTTGGGTGATCTAATCGGTGGGCCCCTTCATGCTTTGAGCGTATTGGTGAAAGCTTTTACAGGTTCGATGTTGTCACAGGATAACCCATTGCTATTTGTCTTAAGTTCGTGAAACTGTCTTTTTTTTCCCATGACTTTTTCCTCATTTTCCATGAATATTTGTCCTCAGATCGTGATGCTTTGTCTTTTTCGTCACCATTACTATTGTTACCATGGCTTTGGTGTCATTTGAAAGTTGAATGCAGATGTCTCGAAGATCCTTTAAGAAATCACTCCGTACATATTACTCCTTCCATTTCCAACCATTGTCCTTTTACTTTCATGTACAAAAGATCTAGCCTTTTTTTAAATATATTGTTAATAGGGATGAACTCAAAGATTGCAATGTGTTTTCCTGGGACAATGCTCACATATTTCAAAGTTTATCTAATTGTTCGCCGTCATTATAACCAAATTCGGGGCAGCGGAATTCTTCAGAACTTTTGTCAATCCGCAATTGACTAAGCGAAGTGCAACAAACTCTTGTTATTCTCAATCTGTGTCTTGCCGTATTTTGTTTCCACTGTGTTACGTAAACAAGTAAATTTAAAACGACTGGCAAGAGACGAAGAAAGGATAGATCTCTGCTGCCATTACAGTGGGGCTAATGTTTTTTTACTGAAAAAACTAATTTCGAACACCAATGTCAAAAACTGTCTCATCAAAATGAGGACATGGTGTGTTATTTAACTTACAGGATGATTATGCATACATTGATATGTGTTAGGGATCTACAATACCCTTTGAATGTTTACTTATCTAGAGAAAAAAAAATGATTAAGACGGAAACAGCGTGCAGATGCAAAAGTTAAAACAATATATTCGTTTGAAAGGCTGCACTTTATTCGATTACTTTCTAACAAGCAACTGATGAAAAATCAGCCCACCACTCGAAAAAAAATTCAATGCAGATCGTCAATCTTAGAGGTTCATCCGACAACTACAAAAAAGGATATTTATTCTGGCGTTCACTTTAAAATCTTCATTAAGCTGCGAATACAGCGTTGTATAACTCAATATAATTTGGTTTTATTAACTGAGTCGATAATGCAAATTACCACCGTAAAGAGTTTGTAAGTCTAACATTTCAAGCGTTAGCCCTTAGTGAGAGCAAATGTATAACTCAGACGACTACAATTGGAAAGACAATGACAACTTTCGTTCGGTAGTTATTTTTTCAAAGGCAACCGCTATCGCTATGTTATCACCTGTAGCTGTGGTAGGAAATGCGATCATTTGGCGACTATTTGGAGAAGAACTTTTCCACGAACAACCTTTCATATCCTTCTGAGTGGAATAGCATTAAACGATCTTTGCACAGGACTCATTGCTCAGTCATGTTATGCAACGAGCTTTCTAATATCTCCAACGAAAGATTCGAAGGTAAAGGATAATCCAAATCTTGCTGCCACCTTGCGTACCGTAGGCGAAGCAACTGGCAATTTCTTTGTCTCCGTCACAATTCTAACCATAACAGCGATGTCCATTGAGCGATGGCTGTATATGTCTCGAGGCTCCTTCATCACATCCCGTCGTAGATATTTCACTCTAATTTTAATGCTACGACGTTGTAATTCGGGTTTTAATACATCAAAACTTCCGATATGAAAATATATATGAGATAACTATGATCTCAGAAATTTCATTTTGTTATATAATCATATTATTCGCTTATTATAAAGTTTATAAGATCATTCGACATCATCAACAGCAGATTAAAGCCAGCGAAGTGTCAACTCAAAGATTTGGTCAGAATGCAATAAATATGGAAAAATGCAAAAGATCCGTGGCCACTATGATATATATTTTGTTGCTGTTCTCTTTATGTTTCATACCATTTACTGTAGATGTTCTTGTCGATTTTATTACACTTTCGAAAGCTGGAATGGTCACCGAGAGAGCGTCTATTGTGCTTGTATTTCTATCTTCTTCTCTCAGCCCAGTTTTGTACTTTTGGAGAATGAGGGAGATTTGGGCTAGTCTGAAGCAACTGTTAACCATACACAGATAAGAGAAGAAATTCACACCAAATTTAAGTGACACCATTTTCTTTTCATCAGTCCTTTTAAACTGCATTATGCTATAATTTGAAGCTGCCACAAAAATTGTGTTTCCGCAGATATATAGCCCATCTGCCTGATTTAATGGCAGGGCTTATTAAAAGTTACGAGAAAATAGTCAAGGAATCTGTAAATAATAAAGTTTGTCTTAGTAACTGTATGAAAAGCATTAAGCATAGTTTATTGTAAGTTTTTTCGTTTCGTTATGTAATGAAAACGAGGAACAGAACGAAGAAAAACTACCATGATATTATTCAAAGTATTTACATGATGTTTTCTTGTGTTTTAAAGCTAACTTGTAGAGTTATCCTGTAGAGTCATAGTAATGATAACAGTAAATATAATCACAGTGCCAAGGTAAAAAATAAAATGAAACTGTTTCATTTAACAAAAACTCTGCCCTGATGGTAGTTCTTGCTTGGCATAATGTTTGGCGGTTCGTGAAGCTTGATATTCCTTGCTCAGCATTCGAGAATGAAATGAAGGTTCTGTTTATATGAAAAGCTAAATTATACATGCACTTTGACTGGTTCATAGATACATATCATCTATTGGAAGACAGACACATAGTTGACACCACTTTTTTTCAATATTTTGCTTTGTCATCATACAAAACAAATAGATTCCATGTTGCCGTTGATCTGTACAGTAGTAGATCACAGAAGACGTTGAAATGCGGTAAGTACATCAGTGACATACTTGGCTGCTTCTCGTCAGTAAACCTTTTTTTTGTTCTAATCACCCTTTGACGTCGTCTGTGGTTTATCACTAGGGACATTTAACAGTCAGGACAGCAACGCCAAGGGAGACATCGATTTAAAAATGAATTTCTGCCTTTAATTAGAATTTCAAAATGGCTGCATTTGTTTACCGTCTCATACGGCGTCACACTTCAACTTCACCATAACGTATAAAAGAAATATTGAGTTCCAAATGGAAATTAAAATAATTTGCCGTCGCGGTTTCGGTTCGCAGACGAAGCAAATTGGGGGGATTTCAAGTTGTTGTTTTGCATGGGATGGCTCAGAAATGTACAAAGTTTTAAAACGCACGTGCTAGGCTATTGTTCTGTCAATTAAATTGTTTGTTTTTCTATGTACTCGTTACCGTCGTGGTTTGCGTGGTCCCATACTGAACACGTGCACGGTAACAGGGCTTCTATTTGTCATAGATTGCACAGTGAATTATATAATGAAAATTTAGAAATTGGACATGTTGAGCTGGCTCACGTTTCCTTTGGGTATTAACGCATTGCTGCAATCCCAGATCCCTTGTGTTACGTTCGAGGAACTTATCACAACAGAAAATGTCCCTAAAGCCTTTTCGAAAGGACTCATCAAATACCGCATAGACGATGGGATTTACTGCACTGTTGAATATCTTCAACCAAATGGTGAAAGGAGTCAGCCATATCTAGCTGCTCAGCAAATGGATGCAGCCACGGAAAAACAAGTTGTGGCGATCGAGCAAAGAAAGATCTTGATGACATTCTAAGGATCTCATGTGACACGAGTCAGTACAGCTTAAATTAGGAATGCCGAGAGTCATCTATGTGGTTGGAGAGCTCTTGAATATTCTGATCCTGACAGTACCTCAAATGCTTCTTGTTTTATCCTAAATTAGAACTATCTGGCAGAAGGCATACCACCGAGGTTATGACTGTTACAAAACGTTATTGCTAATAATTTTTCTCATTCTCCAGACATAATGACATTCACAATGAAAACCAGATTCTAAGTTTACGCTCTAAACTTCACACGATATTAGTTGTTTGAATTATTTTCACAGAGTTCGATTAATATCTTCTCTTATCTTCAGTTTTGTCTTTTTGGTAAAATAAAGCAGATATATTGACAAAGAACTGAAATAATCAGTCCTAATCCAAATTCGTTTAACTTAGCATTTCAAAGCTAAAAGCGAACAAAGTTACTTTCGCTTTACTCTGCCACCAAATTTTAGAGGAAAATGACTCCTCTAAGAGTATTTTTTTTCACCTTACCCACTGTCGACGCACTTTTGTTGCTCATCCTCAATACCTTTTCCGATTGCTTCTCCTGCTTGTACAGTTAAATATGAGTGGGCTTCTGTGTAATTATTTATGTCCTTCGAATCCTTTTCTATAAACATTATGCTTGGAAATTGATCCGGCGAGAGCTTTTAATTGACTTGACCTTGTTGAACCTTATCTAATCTTAGAAACGTCAAAGCTGCGAAGGCAAGAGTTCCGTTGAACCCATATTTCATCATCCATGCAAGTCTTTGATAAAATAAAACAATGACGCCTTGCGCCAATACACCACACTTAATAATAAAATGGCCTGTGAAGGTTTATGCGAGTTTTACTTTAGAAGTGTATTTATTCATGATAAACATTTTATTACCCCTACAGAACATATCACCGCTGATATTGTTTGCCCTCCAGAAATATAATATTGAGACGCGTTTGTTTTAATGCTGGCGAAATCCAGCGAAGTTTTCAACCTATTCAATTATTCATTCGCACAGAATCCTCCTGTAATAAAAATAGGTCTGTGTGGGGTAATTGATTCACAGCTCTGAACCAATATCATTCTCCATATTGAAGCAAAGTCGCACTTGCCTTCGATACGCAAATGCACGTAGACGCTAAACATGATCTTCTTGAGTACCACAACCTGTTCAGGTCGTGATAGAGTTAGTGAGCAGAGGTTTCATAAGTGAATGAAGAAAAAAGGGAGGCTTCTATTTCTGGGCAAAAGACATGAAAGAGGCCTTTACTGGTTGGCTGATCAGTTAATGAGATATGAAGATAAGAGGTTATTGTATTGGGTGCCTAAATCTTCTCAGAGGCCATGGATAACCCAACTTCATTAAACAATTATGAGTTGTCTTGAGTTGCTTTTGCTCGTCGACTGTGTCATAGGACGGTCAATAAAATATCCAAGTATGTGCAAACATGTTTTTATAAAAATCTTGAGGTTGTTAGGCAATAAAGAAAGGTGTCTTTAAACTAATTACAGTGGTAGATTACCCCTAGTCTCTAGCGCAAGACAAAGTAAGCAAAATCTTTGTTCCTTAACAGGAATCGATCGTCAGACCTTCAGACTCCGTGCTCTGTTGCTGTATCAGTAACCTGTAGGAAACTTTGGGTAGCCAGGGTCATTACTTGGTTTATACATGTTAGGTAGCAGCTACTCCGGTTTAAATATTAAACATCGGCAGATCATGGACCAGGAGGGAGCAGCTTCTTTAATTACTTCTGCCCAACATTCGCTTAAGGCCAGTACGGATATCTCTCATCCTCCAAACATACAGCCCTGGGTTGAGTGTCGAAGAAAAGAATACAAGCACCAATGACACTTTCTCAGCAGTGTAGGCTCTTTCTTCATATATGGAATCAGGAGTAAATTTCAGGGGAGCTGCAACAATGTAAGGAATGAAACAGACAGAAAACAATAACAAAATGTACACCATGGTGGCCACAGATTTCTTGTTCTTTGAAAAGTCTATGGTGGGTTGACCAAAGTTCTGAGACGTCCAATGGGCACGAATTTGTTGCTGGTGAAGGCGTAAAATACGGTAAACTTTGAAATAGCCGAATAATGTCATAAGATAACAACACGACATCTCAACGGCTGTTGTTACGGCAAACACATATTCATACGCCGGATCTTTATGGTTAGCTAACACGCAAATAACAGTTGCTGGAATTGGGAGAAAAAACATCATGATAAGGAAGAAATATCTACGACGTGATGCACTAAATGATGTTTGAGACATATATAGCCATCGTTCAATGGACATCAACGTTATGACAATAAGAGTTATGGAAATGAAGTATGCACTGCTGCTCTCGCCAATTGTGCGAATGTTTATCGAGTTTGTTAGAAGCGACGCAGCGAAAAAAGGTTGAGCAAGAAGTCCTGTGAAAAAGTCAGTCAACGCCAATCCACTTAAAAAAACATGGAGAGAAGTCCTAGTAAAAGTTCTTTTCCAAATGGTGGCCAAAATCAAAGCATTCCCAACCACAGCCGATGGTGATAAAACAGCAATGATGACTGATGTACAGAAATCAACTGCACTAAGGAAGGAAACCTGGTGTTCTCTGCCACAATCATCTGAACTGAAATCAGCCGACTCTTGGTATCGAGAAGTGCAATTTGTGGTGTTTGACATGTTGTATTCCGGTTCTATGGTGCATGAAAAACACCACCGCCAAACTTTTCCGCTGAATGTATTTGGTTAATTAGATTTTCCAAATAGAGTTCACCTTTCAAGCACGGCTGGGTTGTAAATTTAGATTCCGTGTAGCCGTTCTCTTCAAACGTATAATATGGACCACCTGAGGGCCTTTTCAAAGATTCGTATGATATGCTATTTATCACCTGTGCTCGAACGTGTGTGCGGGTTTTAAGTTACTTAAACTGCACTGGCACGAGCCAAAAAATATCCTCTCGGCTCATTGGAGAGTTTTAACTCGATATCGCTCCCCAAGATAAGTTATGCAAATGCTATTTACTTAGGATCCTAGTCAAGTTATCTGTTGTTAACACATTTGGTCAAAAATTATGATTTGGTCAATAAAGCCGTTTGCGAATGAACTTGCATCTCGGCTGCTTCTAATCGCCACTCAACTATTTTACATAGTCTTTTGCTTTTCTCTTTCTCTGTTATTTGCCTTTTATCGTTTCCAATGCGCTAAGTATTAAGTTAACTATTGACGTGACAATGGTGCTCATACTTCTGCCCTCGTCTCTAACTCCGGGGTTTTGCCTTTGGAGAATGAGGAACATCCCGAATGGCCCTAGACAGCTGTTAGCCAGATAAAGGACCCTATCTTTTCAACATATTTATGATTGAAACTTGGACTGTCTTTTCACCAGCACACAAATGATATATTTATTAAAAATGCTGTATTTATTTGCATCAGCTATATCGATTAGCTAGAGATCTTAGTGGCAAGAAAAGTTGATAAAAATTAATTAATGGTCAGCTTCATTTTATTTTAGATAATATTACTTTGACAGCTATTGCAAAAGTACCAGGCTGATTTGTAATAAAAAGATAACGGATAACAGTTGACGAATAATGAAACAATTAGTGATGATATATTGCTTGCGTTTGCACCTGGCTCCATACCCATTGAAACCCGTGTAAACATGTAAGACCCCTGATTAATAATTTAAAACATTTATTTTAAAGCCTGGGAAGTTTCGTGAATGACATTGTATTTACCCTCAACGTGACCTCAATGAGTAATCAGTAAAAGCTATTGTCGAGATGATCTATCAGTGGTGCATTTGTTAAAAACACATCTTCAAAAGACATTAATAAAGATGCAACCTTGGCTAGAAAAACCCATTCAATTAAAGCCGAACAGAAAGTCAAACGAACCGTGCCAAATTTGCGCTGCATATTTCTCGACAGAAAACGAATTGAAAAACCGTCGTTCGCAAATCGTTCAAGCCTTAAAGCTAATCTTTACTAACGCCGCACTCATCTGTTTCAAGCCGTTCGAGTTGTTGGCAGAAAAAAGTTCCTCCTCGTGCACTGATTATTTTTGTGTGGTGGCGTTTACAAGAAATCCGATCGGCATTGTCACATTCATCACTGAAGCTGCGCCATGTCCGTGAACACTTCTTGTCATCATAAGTTTACTGATCAAAACTCTACGTCTCCAAGCTCTTTCGACGACTTCAGCGACCAAAACCTCGATTCCCCTGGTGATGAACTCACCTTCTCGACAGCAGTGGTCATCGCTCTCCTATCAGCCCCAGCAGTAGTGGGAAATGCGTTGATTTTAGCCACAATCTGGAGGAGGACTTTTCTTAGAACATCATTCCATTCTATTCTCAGTGGATTAGCAGTCACTGACTTTCTGACAGGGCTTATTTCCCAGCCTTTTTACGCTGCGCTCCACTTGATACATAGAAAAAACGCGCCAGTTATACAAGATAATCTAGAGGTAGTGATTGTCATTGGAATAATCGCTGGATTTAGCACCTACCTCTTGGTCAACATCACTATTGCTACCATGACAGTTATGTCCATTGAACGATGGTTGCATATGTCTAGGAGATCTCTTACAACATCCCATCACCTATATTACGCTGCTATTGTAATATTACTCTTTCCGATTCCTTCACTAATTGTCTACAGTTTAGCTTTGAAGGATCCAGCTTTTTGGAATACCTTATTTAAAGTGGCAATTGCTAACTTTTCGTTTTGTTATTTTATTACATCGTTCGCATATTTTAAGGTTTATCGAATTATTCGTCGACACCAGCTTCAAACTCAGGCCACTGGAATATCTCAGAACTTTGGTCAACCCGCAATAGACTTAGAGAAGTATAAGAAATCTGTGGCATCCATGCTATATATCTTTTTGCTATTCTCTGTGTGTTTCTCACCTTTTGCTGTGTCGAGTGCGATAGCTCTTATAACAACAACGGAAGTGACCCAAAGCGCGTTGGATCTATCACAAGTGCTCGTATTTCTGTCTTCGTCACTCAACCCAGGGTTGTACATTTGGAGAATGAGGGACATCCGTAGAGGTCTTAAACAGCTATTAGCTAGCTTAAGACCATAAATGTTATAAATTTATCAAAATGGAGATGCTTGATTTAAGTAGAGAGATTTGTAGAGACAAAACTAACCTAACTAGTGTACCTCCGATAAACCCTTGAAAAAATGCATTTAAATTTACATGGCTATTCCAGCCCACAAGAAATTCAAATTTCATGTTTGACACAGTTCTTTCTACAACATAGTAGAAACATTTTTTTTCTAGCATAAAAGTTGTCCTACTTACGCCCTTGCTATGTACTGCCGATTCTAAAATAAACCTGCAAAAATATCGAGTGAACTGAACGTAATATTAGATTTGTTCTAACATTCTTTGTGAGGTTTACACGTATTTCCAAGGAGCTGTATAAGACTTCCTAAGAGATGACACATAATTATATTTGGCTTTAAAGTCAGCTGTCCCAATAATTCAAAGATGTAATTACGGGTCAAAAGTTTAGCGTAACTTCCATCACTTTTCTTGTACTATTAATTATCTATGCTTTTGCTTTCGTGGGGTAGCTACAGTAGGCTTTGGACAGATGAACCAGATGATATTTGCGAAGCAAAACTCATAAACAACTTAAACGTTATCAGGTAATTCTACTCAAACACAAATCTCAAAAGAAAAATGAGAAATTAAATTTTTAATTTAATTTCATCTCAGCTTATGTTAATAGCTTCAAGGGGTCTTGAAAGGATAATAATTACTCCCAACATGATGTCGATAAATAATCAACAAAAACTATCAGCTTCAATAAAGAAACTTTTGTCAAAAAACTGAGTGTTTGTATGACTGTCGAGATGGGCTGGTTTGAAAGATATCTGGAGCAAATCGATAAAAAGTGACTGGAAACAACAACAAAAAAATAAATCATTTAAACCTAACCATTAATGAAACAAACCGAGATTATTGTTCAAAAACCTGTTGGAAAAATCATTTAAGCAGCTAGCTGCAGTAAGTCACCAGATTGTAAAGGTGTAAATAGTTCTTTTGCATCACTTTTGGCCCGTAGGTTTTGCAAGAAATCTGATCGAGATTTTCACGTTCACCACCGAAGCTACACCGTGTTCAAAAATACTTCTTGTCATACATATGCAGAGCGAAAGTCTGCTTTCCTATGCTTTTCAGACGACCAGAACGATAAAGACCTCGATTCCACTGATAAAGCATCAATGTAGGGGGTAAACCTTCGAATTCATCAGACAGCTACAAAAAAGATTTTTATTTTAACGTTCACTTCAAAAGCTTCATTAAGCTAAGAATATAGCGTCGTACAACTCGAGATATATAATTTGTTGTTAGCCCTTCGTGAGAGCAAATGTATAACTCAGACGACCACAACTGGAAAAACAATGACAACTTTCGTTCCGTAGTTATTTATTCACACCCACACCCACACTAACCCTAACCCTAACCCTAAGCCATGTTATCATCCGTGGCTGTGGTAGGAAATGCAATCATTTTGGTGACAATTTGAAGAAGAACTTTTCCAAGAACACTGTTTCATATCCTTTTGAGTGGAATAGCATTAAACGATCTTTGTACAGGATTCACTGCTCAGCCATGTTAAGCTACGAGCTTTCTAATATTTCCAACGAAGCATTCTAAGGTAAAGGATAATCCAAAGGTTACTGCCACCTTGCATACCATAGGCGAAGCAACTGCCAATTTCTTCTTCTCTGTTACCATTCTAACCATAACAGCAATGTCCACTGAGCGATAGCTTTATATGTCTCGAAGATCCTTCATCACATCCCGTCGTAGATATTTTGCTTTAATTTTGGTGCTGTTCCTGCTATTCCCACAGTTGTAATTCGAGGTTTACTGCACCAGAATTTCCGGTATGAAAAAATATTTGAGATAAATACAACCTCACAAATTTTTCATTTTGTTATATAATCATATCATTCGCTTATTATAAAGTTTTTAAGATCATTCGACATCATCAACAGCAGGTTAAAGCCAGCGAAGTTTCATCTCAAAGATTTGGTCAGAATGCAATAAATCTGGAAAAGTACAAAAGATCCGTGGCCACCATGACATTTATTTTATTGCTGTTTTCTCTATGTTCATATCATTTGCTGTGGCTGTTCCTGTCGATTATAGTGCACGTTCGAAAGCTGGAATGGTCAATTAGAATGTGTCTATTGTGCTTGTATTGCTCTCTTTTTCTCTCAGCCCAGTTTTGTACTTTTGGAGAATGAAGGATATTCGGGCTGGTCTGAGGCAACTGTTAGCCATACACAGGTAGAAGAAATTCGCACCAAATTTGGGTTGCAACTTAATCATCAGTCCCTTTAAACTGCATTATGCTACAATTTCATGCTGCTAAAAAAATTGTGTTTCCGCAGATACATAGTTCATCTGCCTGATTTAATGGCAGCGTTTTTTAAAAGTTATGAAAAAAGGAACCTGTCGAGAATCAAGGTTGAATCACTGTATAAAAAGCATTGGGAATGGGTGTGCTATTCTGTGGTTTTTTCGCTTCCTTCTGGAAGGAACACGGGGGACACAACGAAAACAGACTCCCATGATACCAATTAGAGTGTTTACATAATGTTTTCTTGTCTTTTAGGGTCAACTTGTAAAGTTATCTTGTACAGTCATAATAATAATAACAGAAAATATAATTACGATGCCAAGATACAAAATAGAATGACACTATTTCATTTGGTTCCTGCTTCGAATGATGTTTCGCGTTTCGTTAAGCTTGATAATTCTTTCACAGCATTCGAGAATGAAATGAAGATTCTCTCCATATGAAAAGCTAAATAATACATGCACTTTGATTGGTTCATACATATGATCTATAGAATGACAGACACATAGCTGACACAACTATTTCCAATATTGTGCTTTGTCATCATACAAAACAAATAGCTTCCATGTTGCCGTTAGTCTGAACAGTAGTAGATCACTGAAGAAGTCAAAATGTGGTAAGAACATCAGTGACATACTCGGCTGCTTCTCGTCAGTGAGCCACGTTTTTGTTCTAATCTCCTTTTGGGGTCATCAGTGGTTTATCGCTGAACACGCCCACGGTACCAGGGCTTTTATTTGTCATACATTCCACAGTAAGTTATAGAATTGAAGTTTGGTAATTGGACGTGTTGAGCTGGCTTACGTTTCGTTTGGGTAGTTGCGCATTGTTTCAGTCCCAGATCCCTTGTATTGTGGGCAAGGAACTTGTCACAACCGAGAATGTCTCCAAAGCCTTATTATCAAAAGTGTGACTCTTTGCGCCGTGTGATATGCTGTTTGCTGTTGCTGGGCGTTGAATTCCTCTGGCACCTTCCTCTTCCAGAGACGATGACTGATCATAGGATAAAGGACTGTCATTAACGTAAACGGCAATAGAAAACACGACGCGAGTATCATGAAATTGGCATGGGATATCGTAGCACTACACGTAGTGTTCCCTGACTGATTGGGTATTTCATCTATTTCCAACAACTTACCAACTGGCAGCAGAAAGGACGTTACCCATATGACTGAAACGGCCATTTTGGTCCATTTTGACCAAGGCTTGAGTTTCAGGGGTCGACTGACTGCCATGAAGCGATCTATTGTTATACCAACCAAGCTAAAAATGCACGCAAGAAAGGAAACCAAAGCAATGTACAGGCTTGTTTTACATAACACTATTCCAAAACTTCCGAAGGGCCAAATTGATCTAAAGAGCAAATGTCTGATTAACATAGCACCAGTCCATGTCGATATCACCAAATCTCCGCACGCCATGTTGAGTATCAGCAGATAAGTGGTAGACTTCATGTTTTGGTTTTCCCAACAATGTGAATGACTGACGAGCTACCAGTGAAGGAGAAAAGAAACAGCACACCCGTCAGGAACGAGAATACTACTCTGGAACTGAGAGAATAGTCCAGTAACCCTGCTGGAAAAAAAAAATATAAATATGAACAAAATCAATTCTGGAATGAAATGATTTTGAGATCCTCTAGGATTTGAAATAAAGTTATAAAATAACGTTCTAAACTTTTCATCGAACGTTACTCGAAGTAATAATCTCTTCTCATACAAATTATGAGTCGACTTCGTTAGCGATCGAGCAAAGAAAGATCTTGATGGTATTCTAAGGATGTTATGTGCCAGTACAGCTTTAATCAGCAATGCCGAGAGTGATCTATGTGGTTGGAGAGCTCTAGAATATTCTGATCCTGAAAGTACCTTAAATGTTTCTTGTTTTGTCCTAAATTAGAACTATTATAATCATTATGCTTACAAATTGACTAGGCGAGAGCTTTTAATTGACTTCAGGTCCGAGTGTTTGCCAAGTATGGTGTGATGTTGTATCTCGAACCATGTTGAACCTTTTTTTAATATTAGTAACGTCAAAGCTGCGAAGGTAAGATTTCCGTTGAACCCATATTTCACTCTGCATGCAGTTCTTTGATAAAATAAAACAATAACGAAAAGAATAGACTATGTTTGAGACTTGGGCTTTGTTTTTCGTGGTGAACTACACCACACCTAGTAATGAAATGGCCTGTGAAAGGTTTCAGTATGCGAGTATGAAAGCTATACTTTAGACGTGTGCTTATTCCGTTATGATCAACACTTTCATTACCCCCCTACAGAAGCTATCACAGCAGATATTAATGTTTGCCTTCCAGAAAATTAATATTGGGACGCGTTTGTTTTAGTGCCTGTGACTGACATCCATGGAAGTTTTTCAACATATTTAATTATTCATTCGCACAGAATCCTCCTGTAATAAAAATTCATTTCTTTGGGGTAATTGGATCACAGCTCTGTGAAAAATATTAAATATTTAATGCATATTAAAGCAAAGTTGCACCTGTCTTTGATGCGCAAATGCACGTACACGCTGAACATGATCCTCTTATATACCACAGCCTGTTCCAGTCATCATACAGTTACCGGGCAGAGGTTTAGTAAATAAGTTGTGTTGTCTGCCACAATTATCTGAACTAAAATTAGCCGACTCTTGGTATCGAAAAGTACAATTCTTGTTGTTTGACATGTTGTATTCCGGTGCTATGGTGCATGGAAAAGACCACCTCATCAATTTCCGCCTAATTTACTTGGTTAATTAGATTTGCTTTTCAAGTATGGATCAGTTATAAGTTGAAACATTGAAAAACCGATTGAAACCCATGTAAACATGGAAGACTCCTGATTAATAATTTGAAAAATCATATCATTTGAAAGCCTGGGAATTTCGTGAATGACTTTGTATTTACTCTCAAGGTGTCGCCATTGAGTAATCAACAAAAGTTATTGACGGTTTGTATATGATAGTCGAGATGATATATAAGCGGTGCAAATAATTTAAAAGACGTCTGCATTGAAGTTCATCAAGATGCACTTTAAACCTTGGCTAGAAAAACCATCAATTAATTAAAGCCGAACAGAAAGTCAGACGAACCGTGCTAAATTTGCCCTGTATATTTCTCGACAGAAAACGAATTGAAACACCATCGGGCAAATCGTTCAAGCCCCAAAGTTAATCTTTACCGACGCAGCATTCATCTGTTTCAAGTCACTCGGGTTGTGGGTGCAAAAAGAAGTTCTTCCTCGTGCGCTGATTATTTTTGGGTGGTGGCTTTAGCAAGAAATCCGATCGGCATTGTCACATGCATCACTTAAGCTGCGCCATGTCTGTGAACACTTCTCATTACATGTTTATGAAACAAAACTCTACGTCTCCAAGGTCTTTCGACAACTTCAGCGACAAAAACCTCGATTCTCCTGGTAATGAACTCACCTTCTCGAAAGCAGTGGTCATCGCTCTCCTATGAGCTCCAGCAGTAGTGGAAAATGCGTTGATTTTAGCCACAATCTGGAGGAGGACTTTTATTAGAACATCATTCCATTCTATTCTCAGTGGATTAGCAGTCACTGACTTTCTAACAGGGCTTATTTCCCAGCCTTTATACGCTTCGTTCCGCTTGATACATGGAAAAAACGCGGCAGAAATACAAGACAATTCAGAGATAATAAATGTCATTGGAATAATCACTGGATTTAGCACCTACCTCTTGGTCAACATCACTATTGCTACCATGACAGTGATGTCCGTTGAACGATGGTTGCATATGTCTAGGAGATCTCTTACAACATTCCATCGCCGATATTACGCTGCTATGGTAATATTACTCTTTCCTATCCCTTCACTAGTTGTCTACAGTTTAGCTTTGAAGGAACCAGCTTTTTTGAATACCTTATTTAGAGTGACAATTGCAAACTTTTCGTTTTGTTATCTTATCATATCGTTCGCCTATTTTAATGTTTATCAAATTATTCGTCGTCATCAGCTTCAAATTCAGGCCAACGGAATATCTCAGAAATTTGGTCAACCCGCAATAGACTTAGCGAAGTATAAGAAATCTGTGGAAACCATGCTATGTATCTTTTTGCTATTCTCTATATGTTTCTTACCTTTTACTGTGTTTAGTGCAGTATCTCTTATAACAACAGCTGAGCTGACAAGAAGCGCTATCAGGCTATCACTAGTGCTCGTATTTCTTTCTTCGTCGCTCAACCCATGGTTGTGCATTTGGAGAATGAGGGACATTCGTAGAGGTCTTAAACAGCTATTAGCTAGCTTAAGAACATAAATTTATTAAACTATATCCTTGATCTGACTAACGGTATTCGTAGAGACACTAGTGAACTAACTTGTGAGCTTCCAATAAACCGTCGAAAAAATGAATTCAAATGTACATGGCTATTCCAGCCCACAAGAAATTCAAATGTCATGTTTGACGCAGGTCTTTCTAAAATAAAGTAGAAAAATTATTTCCAGAGTAAAAATTGTCCTACTTAGGCCTTTGTTATGTAATGCCGATTCTTAAATATATGTGCAAAGACAGCTAATGAACTGAACGAAAATTTGATTTCGTGTTTACGCGTATTTCCAAGGAGCTGTATAAAAATTCCTAAAAGATGGCACACATATACAACTATATTTGGCATTAAAGTCGCTTTCCTAATAATTGAAAGATGTAATTACGGATGAAAACGACAAATATAAGCTTCGGTAAACTTACATCACTTTTTCTTACAGTATTGTCTATGCATTGGCTTTCGTGAGTTAGCTACAATAGGTTTTGAACAGATGAACCTAATGATAATTGCAAGGAAAAAGTCATGAATATTTAAAAATGTTATCAAATAATGCTACTCATAAACAAATCTGAAAAGGAAAAGAAGAAATTAAGTTTTAATTTAATTTCATCTCAGTTTATTTAAACATCTCTATAAGGGGTCTTGAAAGGATAATAATTTCTTTCAACATGATGTCGATAAGTCAATACCAAAAAAACCAACTACTATAATAAATAAAAAACACATGTCAAAAAACTGAGTGTTTGTATTACTGTGGAGATGGGCTGATTTGAAAGATATCTGAAGCAAATCGATGAAAAGCGACTGGAAACACACAAAATAATTATTCATTTAAACGTAAACAGTGATGAAACAGTGAGATTAATATTTAAAAACCTGCTGGAAAAATCATTTAAGCAGTTAGCTGCAGGAAGTCACCAGATCGTAAACGTGAAAAAAGTTCTTGTTCATCATTTTTGTCCCATAGGTTTAGCAAGAAATCTGATTGAGATTTTCACGTTTACTCCCCAAGCTACACCATGTTCAATAAGACTTCTTGCCATACATATATAGAGCAAAATTATACGTTCCTATGCTCTTCGGACGACCACAACGATATAAACCTCTATTCCCTTGACAATGCATTTGATATTTCAGCGGCAGCGGCAGTGACAGTTTTATCGCCCATTGCCGTGGTGAAGAATGGGTTGATTTTGGCGACGATTTGGAGGAGGAACTTTGCGAGAACTTCATTACATATTTTTCTAAATAGATTGGCAATGACTGACTTGTTGGGTGATCTAATCGGTGGGCCCCCCTCATGCTTTGAGGATATTTTTTTCCAGGACCTTGTCCTCATTTTCTATGACTATTTGTCCTCAGATCGTGAAGCTTTGTCTTTTTCGTCACCATTACTATTGTTAACATGGCTGATGTCATTTGAAAGTTGAATGCAGATGTCTCGAAGATCCTTTAAGAAATCACTCCGTACATATTACTCCTTCCATTTCCAACCATTGTCCTTTTACTTTCATGTACAAAAGATCTAGCCTTTTTTAAAATATATTGTTAATAGGGATGAACTCAAAGATTGTAACGGTGTTTTCCTGGAACAATGCTCGCATATTTCAAAGTTTATCGAATTGTTCGCCGTCATTATAACCAAATTCGAGGCAGCGGAATTTTTCAGAACTTTGGTCAACCCGCAATTGACTGAACGAAGTGCAACAAACCTGTAGCGTCTATGCTATATTGTGTTGTGTTGTTATTCTCAATCTGTGTCTTGCCGTATTTTGTTTCCACTATGTTACATAAACAAGTAAATTTACAAAGACTGGCAAGAGACGAAGAAACGATAGATCTCTGCTGCCATTACAGTGGGGCTAATGTTTTTGTCATCGTCTCTCAATCCTTTGAATGAGAAGAAGAATGAGAGATATCCATTATGGTTTTGAACAACTATTCAGGAGGTTAAGTAAAAAAGCTTTTTCTGTTGTTTTTTTCATTGATTTTAAATCAAAATTTGATTTTGGTTAAGGCAGTTTCCGAAAAAGTGCATGAAAGTATTAATATTGTAGAGGTTTTCATTAAGTAACTTTCTTAATAATATAAGTTAGCCTAACAATTCAATTCAGATTCAAAGTTATACAGTAAATCGAATATAAAGTTTAATTAGGTTCTACATTTTGCCTCGGAAGGCTTAGCATAAATTTGAAAGAGCTGCCATTTGAAGTATTCTTAACATTCTGTTACATACGGCTTCTGGTTGGACCGTCTCAGTTACTGAAAAAAACTAATTTCGAACTCCAATGTCAATAACTATCTCATCAAAATGAGGACATCGTGTATTATTTGACTTACAGGATGATTATGTATACATAAATTTGTGTTAGGGATCTACAATACGCTTTGAATGTTTACTTATCTAAAGAAAAAAATGATTAAGACGGAAACAGCGTGAAGATGCAAAAGTTAAAGCAATATATCTGTTTGAAAGGCTGCACTTTATTTGATTACTTTCTAAGAAGTAACTGATGAAATATCGGCCCACCACTCGAAAAAAATTCAATGCAGATCGTCAATCTTCGAGTTTCATCCGACAACTACAAAAAAAGACTTTTAATCTAACGTTCGCTTCAAAATCTTCATTAAGCTGCGAATACAACGTTGTATAACTCAATATAATTTGCTGTTGTTAACTGAGTCGATAGTGTAAATTACCACCGTAAAGAGTTTCTAAGTCTAACGTTTCAAGCGTTAACCCTTCTCGAGAGCAAATGTATTACTCAGACCACAACTGGGAAAACAATGACAACTTTCGTTCGGTAGTTTCTTTTTGGAGGGCAATCGTTATGGCTATGTTATCAACCGTGGCTGTGGTAGGAAACGCAATCATTTTGGCGACAATTTGGAGAAGAACTTTTCCACGAACAACGTTTCATATCCTTTTGAGTGGAATAGCATTAAGCGATCTTTGCACAGGACTCATTGCTCAGCCATGTTATGCAGCGAGCATTCTAATATCTCCAACAAAGCATTCTAATGTAAAGGATAATCCAAAGCTTGCTGCCATCTTGCATACCGTAGGCGAGGCAACTGCCAATTTCTTCGTCTCCGTTACCATTCTGACCATAACAGCGATGTCCATTGAGCGATGGCTGTACATGTCTCGAAGATCCTTCATCACATCCCGTCGTAGGTATTTCGCCCTAATTGTGGTGCTGTTCCTGCCTGTTCCCACCGTTGTAATTCTGGTTTTAATACACCAGAATTTCCGGTATAGAAAAATATATGAAGTAATTATAATCACACAATTTTCATTTTGCTATACAATCGTATTATTTGCTTATTACAAAGTTTATAAGATCATTCGACGTCATGAACAGCAGATTAAAGCCAGCGAAGTTTCAGCTCAAAGATTTGGTCAGAATGCAATGAATCTGGTAAAATACAAGAGATCCGTGGCCACCATGATGTATATTTTATTGCTCTTCTCTCTATGTTTCTCTCCATTTGCTGTGGCTGCTCCTGTCGATTCTAGCACACATTGTGCTTGTATTGCTCTCCTCTTCTCTTAGCCCAGTTTTGTACTTTTGGAGAATGAGGGATATTCGGAATAGTCTGAAGCAACTGCTAACAATACACAGATAGAAGAACAATTTAAATGACACGATTTTATTTCTATCATTCCTTTTCAACTACATTATGCCAGAATTTGATGCTGCCACAAAAATTGTGTTTCCGCATATATATATAGTCCATCTGCCTGATTTAATGGCAGCGTTTATTAAAAGGTACAAGAAAAACGTGAAGGGATTTGTAGATGATAAAGGTTGTCCTAGTAACTGTATGAAAAGCATTAAGCATGATTATTCTGAGTTTTTTCGTTTCGTTATGTAATGAACACGAGGAACATAACGAAGAAAAACTACCATGATATTATTCAAAGTATTTACATGATGTTTCCTTGTCTCTTAAAGCTAATTTGTAGAGTTATCCTGTAGAGTCATAGTAATGATAACAGTAAATATATAATCACAATGCCAAGGTACAAAATAAAATGAAACTGTTTCATTTAACAAAAACTCTGCCCTGATGGTGGTTCTTGCTTGGCATGATTTTTGGCGTTTCGTGAAGCTTGATATTTCTTACACAGCTTTGGAGAATGAAATGAAGGTTCTGTTTATATGAAAAGCTAAGTTTGCACTTTGACTAGTTCATAGATACATATCATCTATTGGAAGGCAGACACATAGCTGACACCACTATTTGCAATATTTTGCTTTGTCATCATTCACAACAAATAGCTTCCATTTTGCCGTTAGTCTGTACAGTAGTAGATCACAGAACAAGTCAAAATGTGGTTAGAACATCAGTGACATACTCGGCTACGTCTCGTCAGTGAACCACGTTTTTGTTCTAATCTCCTTTTGGAGTCATCAGTGGTTTATCACTTAACACGCCCACGGCACCAGGAATTCTAATGGTCATACATTCCACAGTAAGTTATAGAATTGAAGTTTAATAATTGGACATGTTCAGCTGGCTTACGTTTCGTTTGGGTATTAGCGCATTGCTGCAGTCCCAGATCCCTTGTATTGTGTTCAAGGAACTTGTCACAACCGAAAATGTCTCTAAAGCCTCTTCGAAAGGACTCATTAAATACCGCGTAGACAAAAGGATTTACTGCACCGTTGAATATCTTCAACAAAATGGTAAAAGGAATCAGCCATATCGGTGCTTTCATCACTAGCTGCTCAGCAAATGGATGCAGCCACGAAAAAACAAATTGTGGCGCCCAACATATGAAAAAGATGACTATCACTGTAATCATCATAAATGTGACTCTTCGCGCTGTGCGTTTTGCTATTCGCTGTTGCTGGGCGTTGATTTCTCCTGGGACCTTCCTCTTCCAGAGACGATAACTGATCAAGGGATAAAGAACTGACATTAACGTAAACGGCAATAGAAAACATGACGCAAGTATCATGAAATTGGCATGGGACATCGTAACACTACACGTAGTGTTCCCAGACTGATTGGGTATTTCATCTATTTCCAACAAAGTACCAACTGGCAGCAGAAAGGACGTTGCCCATATGACTGGAATGGCTATTTTGGTCCATTTTGAACAAAGCTTGTGTTTCAAGGGTCGACTGACTGCCATGAAGCGATCTACTGTTATACCAACCAAGCTAGAAATACATGCAAGAAAGGAAACCAAAGCAATGTACAGGCTTGTTTTACATAACAAAATTCCAAATCTCCCGAGGGGCCAAACTGATGTAAAGAGCAAATATCTGATTAACATAACACCAGTGCATGTCGATATCACCAAATCTCCGCACGCCATGTTGAGTATCAGCAGATAAGTGGTAGACTTCATGTTTTGGCTTTTCCTAACAATGTGAATGACTGACGAGTTACCAATGAAGGAGAAAAGAAACAGCACACCCGCCAGGAACGAGAATGCTACTCTGGAACTGAGAGAATAGTCCAGTAACCCTGCTGGAAAAAAAGTATAGATATGAACATAATCAATTTTGGAATGATATGATTCTGAGATCTTCTAAGATTTGAAATAAAGTTATCGAATGACGTTTTAAACTTTTCATCGAACGTTACTGGAAGTATTAATCTCTTCTCATACTGAGATACAATTTATGAGTCGACTTTGTCGCCGATCGAGCAAAGAAAGATCTTGATGATATTCTAAGGATCTCATGTGACATAAGTCAGTACAGCTTGAATCAGCAATGCCGAGAGTGATCTATGTGGTTGGAGAGCTCTGGAATATTCTGATCCTGAAAGTACCTTAAATGCTTCTTGTTTTGTCCTAGATTAAAACTATCTTATAGTTACAAGAGTTATTGCTCATAGTTTTTTTCTCATTCTCTAGACATAATGACATTCACAGTGAAAAACAGAGTCTAATTTTCCGCTCTAAACTTCACTTCACATATTAGTCGTATGAATGATTTTCACAGAGTTCGATTAATATCTTCGATCTCTTATCCTTATCTCCTTAAAGCAGATATATTTACAAAGAAAATGAAATAATCAGTTCTCGTCCAATTTTTTTTTGCATTTCAAAGCTAAAACCGAACCAAATTACTTTCGCTTTACTCTGCTCCCAAATTTTTAGAGGAGAGTGACTCATTTAAGAGTATAATTTTTCACCGTACCCACTGTCGACGCACTTTTTTTGCTCATCCTCAATACCTTTTGTGTTTGCTTCTCCTGCTTGCAGAATTAGATATTTGTGGGCTTCTGTGTACTTATTTTTTTCCCTCGAATCCTTTGCTATAATCAATATGCTTGCAAATTGACCCGGCGGGAGCTTTTAATTGACTTCAGGATCTATTGTTTGCCAAGTATGGTGTGATGTTGCATCTCAAACCATCTAATTTAAGCGACGTCAAAACTGCGAAGGCAAGATTTACGTTGCATTCAGTTCTTTGGTAAAATAAAACAATGACGAAAATGATAGATTATCTTTGGAACTTGGGCTTTGTTTTAGAATGGTTTGAAGTTGAATGATTATCTGTCATGGTAAACTACACCACACTTAGTATAATCAAATGGTCTGTGAAGGTTTTATTCGAATACAGAAGCTTTTCTATAGACGTGTGTTTATTCATGATTAACATTTTTATTGCCCCAGCAGAAGCTATCACCCCTGATATTACTGTTTGCCTTCCAGAAATATAATATTGAGACGCGTTTGTTTTAATGTTGGTGACTGACACCCAGCAGAGTTTTAAACTTATTCAATTATTCATTCACACAGAATCCTTTTGTAAGAAAAATTTATTTGCTTGGGGTAATTGGATCACGGCTCTGTGAAAAATTAATCCCAACATTATTTTGCATATGAAAGCAAAGTTGCACCTGTCTTCGATAGGCAAATGCATCCACACGCTACATATGATCTTTTTTTGTATTACAACCTGTTCCAGCCGTCCTACAATTACTGAGCAAAGTTTTAATAAATAAGTGGAGAAAAAGGAAGGCTTCTGTTTCTAGGCACAAGACATGAAACAGGCCTTAAATTTTTGGTCGGCTGATCAGTTGATGAGATATGAAGATAAGAGGCTATTGTATTGGGTGCTTATTCCGCGGCACTAAATCTTCCCGGCTGTCATGGATAACATAACCTCATTAAATAATTGTGAGTTTTCTTGAGTTGCTTTTGTTCGTCGACTGCGTTTTAGGACGGTCAATAATATATTCATATATGTGCAAACATGTATGAATATTGTTAGACAATAAAGAGAGGTGTCTTTAAAACTGTTTTCATTGGTAGATTCCCGTTGTCTCTAGCGCAAGACAAAGAAAGCAAAATCTTTGTTTCGAACGGGAATCGAACGTCAGATCTTCGGATTCCGTGCTCTGTAACTGTACCAGTGACCGGTCGGAAACTCTTTGGTTAGCTAGAGTCATCACTAGGTTTATTCATGTTAGGCAACAGCTATTCCGGTTTTAAAATTGATCATCGGCAGATCATGGACCTGGCGGGAATAACTTATTTAACTGCTTCTGCCAAACAGCTGCTTAAGGCCAGTACGAATATCTCTCATCCTCCAAACGTACAGTCCTGGGTTGAGTGTAGAAGACAAAAATAAAGGCACCATTGACACTTTCTCAGCAACGAAGGCTCTTTCTTCATATTTGGAATCAAGAGTAAATTTTAGGGGGGCTGCAACAATGTAAGGAATGAAACAGACAGAAAACAATAACAAAATGTACACCATGGTAGCCACAGATTTCTTGTTCTTTGAAAAGTCTATGGTGGGTTGACCAAAATTCTGAGACCCCCAATGGGCACGAATTTGTTGTTGGTGATGGCGTAGAATACGGTAAACTTTGAAATAGCTGAATAATGTCACAAGAAAGCAACACGACATCTCTACGGCTGTAGTTACGGCAAACACATATTCATACGCCGGATCTTTATGGTTGGCTAACACGCTAATAACAGTTGCTGGAATTGGGAGAAAAAACACCATGATAAGGAAGAAATATCTACGACGTGATGCACTAGATGATGTTTGAGACATATATAGCCATCGTTCAACGGACATCAACGTTATGATAATAAGTGTTATGGCAATGAAGTATGCGCTGCTGCTCTCGCCAATTGTACGAATGTTTATCGAATTTGTTAGACACGACGCAGCGAAGAAAGGTTGGGCAAGAAGTCCTGTGAAAAAGTCAGTTAACGCCAATCCGCTTAAAAGAAAATGGAAAGAAGTCCTGGTAAAAGTTCTTTTCCAAATGGTGGCCAAAATCAGTGCATTCGCAACCACAGCCGATGGTGATAAAACAGCAATGATGACTGATGTAGACAGATCAACTGCACTGAGGAAAGAAACTGGGTGTTCTCTGCTACAATCATCTGAACTAAAATTAGCCGACTTTTGGTATCGAGAAGTACAATTCTTGTTGTCTAACATGTTGTATTGCGGTGCTATGGTGCATGGAAAAGACCACCTCAAAACCTTTTCGCTGAAAGTTCTTAGTTAATAAGATTTGTCAATTAGAGTTCACCTTACAAGTACTGGTAAGTTTTTGACATCGCCAAGCTGTTGTTAGATTCCGTGTAACTGTTCACTCAAAACGCATTATATGGACCATCTTAGGGCCTTTTCCAAATGTCGTATGATAACCTATTTATCACCTGTGCTCAAATGTGTGTGCAGGTTTTCAATTATTTAAACTGCAGTGTCACGAGCCAAAAATATCCCCTGAGCTCATTGGAGAGTTTTATATCTATATCGCTCTCCAAGATAGGTTATACAGATGCTGTTTAGTTGCTTATGTCAAATTTGCGTCTTCTAAAATCCATGACAAAAAGATAAAGCAACTTTTTATCAAGAGCCGCATGAGGGCGACAAGCAGTAATTAAGAAGCTCTAACTTCTGTCATAAAATTGCGAGGAAAGCGTTATTTTTTGGAGAGTTCTTCGGATTAATTTAGAGCAAAAAGCGCTCTTAAACAATTACTTCTGTTTGTGTCTTTGTGCTACTCTTTAAATTAAACGTTATTAAAAGGTGCACTCCAAAATTTGTTGCTGTGAAGATTTTCTCCGAAGGATCCTGTCTTTATTTCAGTTAATTTGCGGCCCCAACTAAAGGTGTGTCTTTTTACATTCGCGGACAAGTCAAGTCGATGATAAATCTTGATGATAGAAAAACCTGCTGTTTATCGCTTGATAATATTTGTGTTGTTATTGGAGGGTCTCAATGGGGCGGTTGCTTTTATGGTTTGAGGTTATCGGTTATAATTTTGGCCATTTGTTGTTGTTACAAGAAATTTTCTTTACGGTTAACTTTTTATGACGACTATCGGTTACAGTTTGTCAATGTTGACGCCTGACGGCTAAATTTTTTGGCGGTTTTACGGATATCAGTTAACCCCGTTGAGAACCTCCTATTAACTTTTAGGTTAAGTGCTGATTATAAACGAAAAATAAAGCTGCCTGAACTAAAGTTAGATAACTGAGGCCACTGAATCTTTAAAATGATGTTAAAATACATTTTTCAGAAGACACCAAAACATGGTTGTAACGTGTTTTTGCAAGGCATGATTGTGAAGTGTACTCGCAATGCATGACTGTCAAGCGTCCTAAACGTAGGACGGTTTATCAGGCACGATTGCAAAGTAGCGTTAAAGTAAGTGACTGTAATTGACGATGCGCAATAAACAATGAGCTATATTGACACATCGTCATAGGGGAGGCTTACGTAATAATTACAATTAAAATTAACAACTTCGTGACTAAAGTAATTTCAAAATCAATCGACAGTTTGAATGTTTTCTTTTCCCTTAAACTCTGGTACATTGCAGCTGTAAAGGCAGTCGCTGAACCACCCTACACTCAACACAGCGGCGCAACTCAAGTGGTTGGGAGTTCACCGCCATAACTGCAAGAACTGCTCCAGGAGCTGACCTCTAAATCTGTGCTCAAAACCTACGACTGACTTACGAAGGTTAATGAAATCGCCTAACTAGTTCGATAAGAAAACAGTTCTTTAATCAAATTGATTTGATTTGATCTGCCCAACCAGAATCGGTTTTAAAAAGTGGAATATTTGGAAGCCGAGATCCACGGGTTGTCCCAGAGTTATCTCACTTCTTAAGCGTTCTCAAATGCCTGATTGCAAAGTTTTACTGTACCTTAGTTGAATGAGTAATAATGAAATGTCCTTATATCGGACTGTTGGTGGAAGAGTAGTTCGAAAACCACGCGCATGTGTAAACGGGAGGCGCCTGGTGTCTGATCAGGAACAGTTTTTTGTCACTCTCTGAGACTCTGTCTCTTTCTTCTCTAAAATTCAGCCCTAAGTATACGCTCTTAACCCTTTCATTCCCAAGATATCAAAAGTAATTCTCACAGTCTTACATACAATTCTCAAGATGTTGGTTCGGAGAATTTGGTATTGGATCAATTAATAATCCTGTTATTGGAATTTTTTCTTCATTTTCCTTACTAGTTCGCTTGACAATATTGCCATTGTAAGGAGAAATTCTGTCTTGTTCACAGTTATGGGAGCTAAAGGGTAATTAAATGCCGTATGTAGGCATGTTTGGACTTACGGGACAACTGACCTTGGAAGAGTTCACATATTTTTAGAACGTTAACTAAAACAATCTCACGTAACATTCGAAATGAACAACAAAATACTTGAAAAACAAGCAATCTTCGAGAACTAAAACCTAGACAAAACTTCCCGTTGAGGACTCTAAGAAAGATCAAGGACAAACCCAAACACGACAAGCGATGACGATTATCGTACTAGAATTAAGCCATTATACAAAGGTGAAGGACACATCATTCACAGGGTAAAAATAAATGTATGGTCTTGCTACTCATAACAAACCAAGGCTCGCAATTAGACTAGCATCAGGATTTCAAAATAATCCAACAGGCCTAAACAATTCCCAAGAATTTTGCCAGAACACTCCTAATTTTAGTTGTTCCCAAAAAATTCTACTTTAAGTGGTTCATATATACAATAAAAAATTGTCAAATACTTATGAAAAAAATTCGTGGCTGGCATGACGCGGTTTTTCGTCTCGGCCAAGAGACTCATCAGATACCTTTCGTAAATTTAAAGCGAACTCGTTGAGCATCGCGCTCAAAGTCCCGTTCGGGAAGTCAAAATGTTAGCAGTCTGGCCCTCTATCGCAGAAGGATTCCCAACCGCGTGTTCACGAGTAAGTGGTTCATAACACTGAAATGCACTATTGAAAAGTATCCGCACAATGCACAAGTAATAGCTGAGTGACATGAAACGACCTATGATGAAAAAGCAAGATCTAACTGCTGCTGCTATTGGCAGATGGTTTTAGCCTAATGAAGCTTTTATCAAGGGTAACCTAATTTGTCGAAATCAAACACAATTTTTTCAAGGTGTAACGGCAGAGCGATAGGGGATCATTGAGTTTTTTCTATATATCGTCTTCACTGTAGTAATTTTTATGCCGAAAAGCAAAACAATATTATTTGCGAATAATTATGTCTTGCTTCCATCAACACAGAAATAATAACATAAATGCTCCGAAAAACTTTAATTAAGAAACTGCTTAAAGGAAATGTTGATACCTTATTTACCCAAGTCATTGTTTGAGGCTAAAAAACCTGTGAGCAAATAAAATAAAAATGCAAATATCAATCAAGCTTTATTCGTTCCAACCTTTTAAAGCTTGCTTATCTTGAACACATGGACAGAATTTGGATTGTTTCGTCTTTTCCTTCAAGGTTTCAGATTCGCGCATGAACACAACAAAAATATATTTTTACGATTCCCTTCAGATTCAATCATCTCCTAGCAAACTTTGATTTTAGTATCGCAGCATGATCTAGGCGAGTTGATATGACGAACAACACGACTCTCTCTTGTGAAGAAAGGCTTGTTTCTCTTACCACTTCTAACGATGATGACTTCAGAACGAAACAGGTCTCTCTCTCTACCTCTATCATTGTTGCTGCTTTGTCACCAGTCGCAGTAGTGGCAAATTTGCTGATTTTGGCGGCAATTTGGAAGAGGAACTTCTTGCGTACACCATTTCATATCCTGTTGAGTGGATTGGCGTTTAATGATTTGTGCACAGGACTCGTTGCTCAGCCTCTGTACGCTGCAACGCTTTTGATTTACTCAATAAGCTCGACAGTAATATGTCAAACACCAGCGCTTGTTATAACGATACGTACAATCGGCGAGAGCGCTGCAGTTGCCTTCATTACCATGACCATTCTAACCATCGCAGTGATGTCCATTGAAAGATGGCTCCACATGTCACGGCGATCTCTCATAACATGGCATAGCGGATGTCTCACCGTCCTCATCGTGTTGCTTTTTGGGATACCTATGGTTGTTGTTCGGATTTTAGAGAATAATCATGGACGGACAACGAGATTACTTTTCATTGCCCAGATTCTGTTTTGTTATCTAATCACATTATACGCACATTTCAAAGTTTACCAAATCATTCGCCTACATAAGCACCAGGTCCAAGCGAGCACAACTTCTCACAATTTTGGTCAGCCGGCGATAGATCTGGCGAAGTATAAGAAATCGATAGCAACTATGATTTATATTCTCTTGTTGTTTTCTATTTGTTTCTTGCCTTATATTATCTCCACTGTGATGTACTATGGAGTTAGCAGAATGACTTTGGAAACATATTTTTCCTTTAGAGTATCTGTAGTTTTTTTATTTCTGTCTTCGTCTCTCAACCCAGCGCTTTACATTTGGAGAATGCGAGATATTCGTCATGGAGTTAAGCAGCTACGTGACTGTTTTGTTTTTTAACGGGAATTACACTGATTAAAGTAACGTCATTATGAATCACGACAAGGACGAAGGACGGAGATGGGAAATACTTAAAACTAAACTTACTTGGTCACCTGGTGTAAGTGGGTAGCTCAGTATCGTCTGAACACATATCGTTGTCACTTAGACGTGATTTAAGCTCATCAGAAATGAATTTTCCAAAGGGGAACCAGGTTTCTTGAGCATGTAGCACAAATAATTTGCAAAGTACCAGGGCTGACAAGCGTATGGAACATTAAACAGATTGGATAAGACGTTCTGTTGATCTGTCTTAAAAAGCGATCTTTCCAATAACTAAAATTATAATAGCAATCAGATAGAAACCTCATTATTTTAAAAAACAAACACCGAAATGCCTGCTCATGTTTAGGCCTGATTAGTTGTCACATTTAGGATTTGTGAAAAATTGTCTCCATTATTAAAAGGAAAAGGATTAGTCAACGACGTTAACCATTAGCCCTAGCAATTCAAGTCTTTAGTCAAATTTTCAAAAAATTTAAAAAATTTTATCCCGTGTATTTTCCATCAGTTTCGATACCAACCGATAACGCATCTAGACGACACTCAACTAATCTGTCAACGAACTTTCCTTCCATCAAAGACATGTCTTTTTTTCCGTTTGCAAACGTTATTCCAAGTGAATCTAAACCATCCTTGCTTAATATTTCTTCCTCAAATAACAACTAGCCGAATTTCAATTTCCTTAATTAGTTTCCTGAGAAAGAAAAGCTTGCTCTCCACTGGGAAAGCTTTGACGATATATGTATTTCATCCATAAACTTAAAAAAAGGATAAATTATTTATTCATTAAAAAACGCCAGATTAGAGTTATTGTTTGTCAGAGCCTGTTATTTTAGCGTGCACTTGCCTTCAGAACGGAACATTACGCTAAGCACTTTGAAATATTTGGTTTTCAAAACAGAGCATCATTTTTAACTTTATATGAAATTGGTAGGAAAATGTTTGATTCTTAATGATTAATTAAAAAAATATTTGCTTCTGTAGAGAAAAAGTAAGAAGACTCTATAGATGCACGTATTTCAAAATACATGCACCACAAAGATACATCTTTCATAGACTTAGCGTTTGCAGACCATCGATCGATATCACTAAGAATTAATTTAAAAAATTAGCATGAAAGAATGACTTAGAGAGTTGTCAATTTTAAAAATACTTGTCTCTCAACAATTATTTGAAAGGAGTAAGTTTGATGTCAAGGCAAAAAAACATTTCTGCCCTAAAAATAGAGATGATCGCAATACAGGATTAAAATGAAGCTGATAGACAGTGCAGGGAAAGCTTAACAGCAGTCTTACAAAGAACCCTTTGAGATATCTTGCAAATTTTGATTACAGAAAATTGCTTTTCTGACATGAAAACTCTTGAAGGAAAAATATTAAATTGGCACCGGATGAGTCCTTACAAGAATGTATTAGTTCTTTCCATTGTTAATGTTTGTTATCCACCTCCTTTTCAAGAGTTTGTCAAAAAACAAAAAAGCTTCTACATATTCTCTAAACAAGAGAGGGTGCCTGTTCTATTGACTGCTTCGCCAAGCTCAACCCAGAGAAAATTATCAAGCTAACCTCATGTGCAATAACAACACGACCTCGCTTCCTCAAAGTCTATCTTTCGCTTCATGCCATCTGGATATCACAATATCAACACTCATCGCAGTATTGTCAGTGATAGCAGTCCTTGAAAATCTCCTAATCTTGACGGCAATTTGGAAGAAAAATTTTTCACGAACACCTTTTCCCATCATTTTTAGTGGGTTAGCCCTGACTGGCTTGTGCACAGGGCTCATAGCTCAGCCGGTGTATATAACGTCCACCATTGTATATCTGGAATGTCCTCGTACAGGAATTATCAACATGGAGAAATTTAGAACCATGGACACAGTCAACAGTGGTATCACCATATCCTTTATATCCATCACGGTTTTTTGGTGGCATTCATGTCTAGTGAGAGATGGCTGTACATGTCTCAAAGAGCTTTGATTACTTTACGTCGAGGTGGTATCATCGTAAGAGTCATGTTGCTCATCTCCATTCCTCTTGTACTGGCTCGGATTCATTGGCGTCCAACGGTTGTTGTGTCGTTGATTACCATCGAAGTACTCTCTTGTTATTTTATAACGTCGTTTTCGTACTTCAAAGTTTATCAAATTATTCGTATTCACCAGCGGCAAGTTCAGGCAAACGAAACGCTACAGAATTTTGGCTGAACGGCCATCGACTTGGCAAAATACAAGAAATCTGTGGCCACCACATGGTACATCTTACTGCTATTTACTTTCTTGTTTCTGCCACTTGTTTTAAGTTTTATCATTAGTCTTAGCTCCAAGTCAAATTTAATTGCAATTAATAGAGTATGCTTAGTTCTTCTATACTCTTCCTCTTCGCTCAACCCAGGTCTTTACTTCTGGAGAATGAACAACATTCATTATGGAGTAAAACATATTTCCAAGTAGGAGAGCCAATAGGAAACCATATCGGCATGGTGTTGAGAATGCTAACTACTTTAAAAGTCAAAGTGGTATCAATATTAAACTTCACACCTTTGCTCCAAACTTGTAGTGTAAAGATCATTCGTACATGAATTCGAATCGCATTTGTTCCAAAATAATCTGTTCTTTTCTGATTTCCTTGTTTGAGAAATATAGGACGTCCCTGAGTTTTTCTGCCTGATTAATGAAAAAATCGTCAATCATTTCTATCACATTGTGTACTTAGGAGATGGAGAATTCCTGGTCGGCTTTTAGTATTGTACTTATCTCAAGTGTCACCACTTACACATCATGAATACCAGCCCGTGATCTCAGTAATATGAAAAAATATATATACTTTTGCAAAATGCTTGATTTTCGAAACGAAAAAAGTTGAAAATAATTTGTTGTTACATTAGGATTGTTGCTGAAAATAGATACTATAATTACTTAGAAAAAGAATGATCGATACATTCAGTTACCTTTGTTGTACAAGCGTTTGTAATAAGAAGCAGCTGACAGAACCGACTTTACTTATCTTCCAGCAGTCATTTCCTTCACAGGAAATTGCAATCATGAACACTACAAATATATTTAATTATTCACTAGCCAGAGAGAAAATTTTATGACATGACTTCTACATGACATATGACCTGACCATTTTACAGACTTTTTTAGATAGCGGAACTTGAAGCTCTTTTATTTTATCATCTTTATTAGTCAATAAACTTTTCAAAATAGACAGCAAGAGATCTAAATAACTTTGAAATGCCACTAAGCCATTACTGTTAATAACAATGTTTACTCTCTCGCTGCAATTATGTTGTCTTTTGGGATGATTACAATTGTTAATTTAAGAGCACTTGTGTTTTCCTGTACAGTATCTTTGACTGAATGTCAATAATAAAAATTATAACAGGACTAAATAGCAGTCCTGTGCTTACTAATTGAACCTAGTGAAGTTGCTACGAGCATTGTGTAAGAATTCGTAAACAAACTTTCTTGCCAGCCTATTGAGTAACCTATGGGAAAAATCTTCAATGCCCATAAATGGAAAATGCCAAATTGGAAAAGGAGAGAAATCCTCCTGGAACCGTGAGAACAGGGCTGAGCGAAATGGCATACATAGTCAGATTTGAACCTCAGACAGAGCTGGTATGGAGCTGCATCTAGGGCATACGCTGTGCCTTTGTTCAGTCTTAAAGACATTTATTGAAGGTGAAATTTTGGAACCTTGTCACGAACATAAGAACGGTTTAAAAAGTGCTAGGATTGACTTGTTTGTGTTTATGGTCTATAGAAATTTATGGAATTAATCTAAAAAAAAATGTCTTAATTTGGGAAAAATATGGAGACATTGGAAAGTTCGATGAAGATGAATCACGTGACTTCCCTCTCCTCCTCCTTTAAATCTCGAACGTACAGAGAGGAGTATTTTACAATTTTTTCTTTCCTTCAGATGAAATGTTAGCCCGACGCTGAAAAATCTCATCAACTACTTATTCAGAATAATTTTTTTCATAATTTGGTGCAAATTTATCGTATAGTTTTGCAGATGTTTAAACGAGAAGTGATCTATGAATTGTCTTCCGTTTTTATAGGACGTGAGATGTCACGAAAGCGGAAACATATACCACAAGCATTTTACTCTTAAAAGCATTTTACTATCACATTTTTATTTAAAACTTTAGCAGATTCAGCAGGTTCATACATTTTTTTTCGAAGTCATAAACACCCTTAAATGACTCTAACAAAGGGCTATCTCTTAGCCTGTTTCAAGGTTAAATATGATCAAGAAGTTCGAATTTCACCGGCATAGACTAAACAAAAGCTTTCCTTTCATTATTTATTCAAAAACAGGATCATGAATAACAATGCCACAAAAATGGCATCGGTTATAACTAATAAGTGGTGAAAATGTTCGCACGTGATTTGAAGATTTTGTCTGTTTTCAGGTTGAGTTCACACACTTTCGAAGCTTATTGAAGGCTCAGATTTTTGCGATTATTTTCAATGTTCATATTGACTTTGCGCGGTCGTCCTTTCGTTTGAAAGCGATTCATTTGACGAATACAGCGTTTTCTGACTCATTTCGCGAAATTTCCACAGAATTCTGGACGATTTTGAGCCTTTCAAATTTGAGAAATTGTATCCATATTTGTTTCGAAACTTTGTTGACAGACACAGTTGTTAAATCTGTCTAATCCCTTGAAAATTCGTTGCTTCTTTTAGATTGTTTTTCTAATATCGGTGGAAAGTTCCACCCCTTCCCATCCTTCTCCCCTCCCAAGTTTGCTATCGCGAAGTTACGAAATACACATAAGAAAGACCGCAAAACAAGCATGTTATTTCAAGTTTAATGAAGAATTTTGAATAAATCAAAGCGTTTAAAACTGACATTTTGAACGCAGTTTGGTGAAGGTTAACAATATACAAACTGCTATCTCGCATAGCATTACATCGCAACATATCAACCTAGTTTTATGTAAACATTAATAAAGACAAAAAAAAACACAATCGCAAATCCTTTTTTTTTTCGCAAGAATACCAAAACATAGTAACACGTATCCATCATGTCATTTTGGCGCATAAAACTCGTTTCAAACAAGCGTTTTCTTTTAGGATGATCATAAGCTCTGTACGCATTCGCAAGTTCTCTCTCTCAAGGAAAGCCGCTTTTAATTGCGTTTGCAGTTCACGAAATTTCCTTGCATCACGCGACTTTTTCGCCGAGGCATTGTTTTTCCTTCGCCGTTCCCAGTAGCTCTCCTTTCCCTCTTTTCCGTTATTTGTATCATCTTCGTCGTATGAATCTTCCTTCATTTCTTTCTCTGACGGTTTTTCTGTTACCTCATCTTTTTTCTCGAGATACTTAGCGCCTGAGGTTTTGAAGCCTCTTCCCATGCTATGTGCGTAGGTTACTACCTGAGCTGCGTTCTCGAAATCGGCGAATTCTCCTCCTAAATATTTCCCTCTGTTCGCGTAGCTACCGCAATCTGTGCTTTTTGCGTATCTCAAGAAAGGTGGAAACATCTTCGATTCTGGAAGGCCTCCATAGTTCGGAATTAGATTAGAAGATGACCGCTGTGTGCGGTTCTCTGCATCTTTACTCTCTGGACTGGAGTAGACTTCTTTAGTTTTGGTCAAGACTATACGGGTACCGTTGGTAGAAGTAAACATTTCTGGAAAATGCTCTGATAAAACCTAAATACTTTCAATGCGACGATCGTCTAGAGCTGATCTTAGCATGATTCTTGATATTTAAAGCTCGTAGTGTTTATGAATCCTTTTTATTTCTCTCTATCAGGAAGCAACGGGCAATGGACAGGTGTACTTTACACGTGAGTTCCACCATTACCTTGTTATATAACACATACGTTCCGTGTTACAGCGACTGATTGTAGCATTGTTTTGCTGAAAACAATTTTCATTCTCACTTGTCTTTAGCTCTTTGGCCTTATCGCGAGCAAGTAATTCAATATTTCCCACAACATGGGGCGAAACTCAGTTCGTCTTTGTAATATAAGCGCTATTTCATATACCGTCGAATAAATGTATACTTTTCATTTATCCTTTTCATAAAACAAAACACTCAAAGAAACCGGCTTTAACACGCGTTTGTTAATGATTACACGATTAATAATAAGCTGAAAGCAGTTTGGTAAAAGGTTATGTAACGAAATCTCTGCTGATAGCACCCCCTCACTGCCAATTTCTGCTAATGTTATGTTAAAACGTGAGACAGACAGAGCAATATGAAACAGAGAAACAAATCAAAAGAATACTGAACAAAAGAAAACAAAAATGGCAAAGCATTGAGTTGTATATTGTCTCGAAAGTAATAAACTATTCTTTTCGGAGACGATGTTTCATGGATTGGAAGGTTTGTGTCGGGAATGGAAAATATCACGCGCAGGTAATTTAGCTGACGTTAGATCGCGCAAACCACCTCAGTGTTTTTCATCTCCAGCTGCGGCTATTTTTAAACTTAATGACAAACTGAACGTGTTTTAAAACGTGAGCTTCTTGGTTCAACGGAAGCAAAAACAAAAAATAAAACTTATTACTGATTACACAACATGAGATGAAGTTGACCCCCGCCTGTCCACGTACGAAAGAAAACTTACACGTGAGAAAGAATTGTATCAGAAAGTAAATATTTCTTATCCTTATTTTTAATCATTAAGTTGGCGTCAGTTTAAAAACTCAGCTACTTTTCACTTTCTTTCTCTCTTTTCCTCTTTTTCTCTGTGGCTCAGTATTATTTTATATTATTTTTTTTTTGTCACATTGGTAATGCGATTTGAATGAACTAACTGCGGGATTTCTCTTCAAAATCATTTCAGGTATAGTCTGTAAATGTTTGCATATGTATTGCGCTCAAGAGTACATTACAATTATTTTGATCAAATATTCAATAAAGGAAGGGGAAGCAAGAGAAATTTTAGAGAAAAATTTGACAGGGCAAAGGTCATAGCAATCATATTTACGCAACCTATAAGCTGATGAGATTTTAAAACTTGAATAAAATTTAGAGTCGAACGGGGTCCGAACCAAAATCATCTTGCAATATATTTGTATCTTATTAGACGTTTTGAGGTGTAATATCATTGAGTATTTTTACGATTTTTGCCGTATTCTGATGAGCCCTAACTATGAGTAAAAAATTCAGCGATCTGCAGACCAAAACGTCTAAGTAATTATTTATTATCCAGCTGCTTTAGTTTATACGCATTTCTTAAAAGTGAGAAAAACGAGGCAGATTGAGAAGCGTAACGCGCGCAGCCGACCGGTTAAACCGGTTTTTTACTACAATACGAAACAGGCAACTTTACAATAAATAATTTGCTCGCGCGCGATTGGTCTAAACGCAGCACGTGACCGATTATCCCCAGCTGAAACTAAGTGATATACGAGAATATCACCCAAGCGATATTCCCAAATTTTCAAACCTTAAGATAAGTATTCGTTTCGAACTTTATTCAAGATGAGAGAGCGTTTTATGTTTGTTACAGAAGAGGGCAAATATTTATTTTTCATTTTGTGCGGAAATATGCTCGTATATTTCTCCTTGGACGTTACAGTTTTTCACGAGCTTCGATCTCGGAAAACTGATCACATCTTGGTACAGATAGAGGCTATCGTTCATATATTTCCACTTGATTCGCGCATTGTTTGTACTCTACTTAGTACTGTTACATTGGATGGTAATGTGGCGTTCTCACCAATTCACTGAGATATCGCACCAAATGGCAGCTTATCACTGGTTAAGTTTTAAGTAAGCGAGATAGATGAACACATTACAGCGTATATTCATAACGAACGAACAGACTTCTTTCATAAATGGCGGGGCTAACTGCTACATTTTTTACATTCGCGTAATTTACCCTCTCTGGTCTCGACAACATGGTTAATAACAATGTCTAGAATTTTCATTTGCAGGCACGTGAGCATGCAGGCTAGTAAGAGAAGGGTCTAGAACCAAGAGCACTGCACAAGTATCACAGAGCGGTCATGGGTCCAAATCACCATTCTTTCGTTGTTTTCATTGTTCAGGCTGTTATGTGCTAAGTTATGATTTTTCCTGAGGTATTTACATCGTTTCATGTTGTGGCCGAGGTTGATAAATAAATACAGCAACGCAGCTGGCTTAGTTCACAATAGAGTTTTTCTGTCGCTGTGGTAGCGCATTGGAGAGCGGAATACGATCCCCTGAGGTTCAAATTCTGATGGGTAATCAGATTTTCTTCTTTGTTTCGCGATTTTGAAAATACAAAAAAACATCTCTTTCTATATCTTACCAAGCTCAAAATTTACCATCTTCCGTATTCTTGTTTACGCTCATGACGCATTCGACAATACTGATCCCAGCAGTATGCAGGACGCGTGTCACTTATGAAATGACCCAGCTGCTCCCTGTGGCTCAGTGGTAGAGTAGTGGTAGAGCATCGGAGCACGGAATTCGATCTTCTGAGGTTCGATTCCTCACCAGGACTCAGAATTTGTCCTTTATTCTACAATTTTGAAATGATCAAAAGACATTTTCCTTCTTCAAACACAACTGCCTTAATAACATCCAAACATAGCGCTTTTTTTTAAAGAAGTCGAAACATTTGAGTAGCCCTTTTCTATCTGTTGTAGCCTGAGTCTCATGATGACACAAATGATTGAACGGTCACTTTTCTACAAAACCACATCGAACAACAACATTCTCTATAAAAATTTTCTCCCTCGTTTCTTTTTATGATTTTGAATGTCAGTTAGGGGCTTACAAGCAGATGTTACATACTCCTCATTCCTACTGAAAATTTTCCGTCTACACAAAAGTGACTTGCACATCTCTGATTGGGTGAAACACTAACTCCTCATAACAACGCCTGCATTTGATCATTAATAAGCTGAGGTTTTTCCAATAAGCACATGAACACCTGTCACAAATCGAATTCAACGTTAATTCGTTAAAAATTTATCTGTCTATTTACCTGAAGCAGAGGCAAAGCGCCGTTCAAAAGCACTACGATTCGTCGGTGAAAATTTCGCCATCGCGCTTCATACTGTACTTTATACTCTTAAAACATTTCGACAAAGAAAAAGCAAGCAAGAAGTAAGGTAAGATTTTTAACTTTTATTCCATTATCCAGCTGATTTTCTAAGAACAACGAGCCAAAATAAAACGAGTTGTTGAGACTATGACAGGTTGAACTCTGCTATGTTCCATAATTTTAATTGGGGCTAATCCAACCCAATAAACTTCAAATAACGTTTGGAAAAATTACTTTATCAATCCTTATATATTTAGCTTTCTTAAGAATTTTTCATTGGATTTTATTACAAATAGAAAAACCTTCGACAGTGATTTCAGTTAGCAGGTGTCACTGCTGGTATAAATACGAAAACGAGGCATAAGTTGAAATACCTGCTGCTACTATTACACACAGCCGTACGCCACACTTTAGGGAAATTCTACCTTTCCAGCCCTCTCTTTTACTTTATTGTTCGAGCGAGATCTGGGAGTGTCTCTCTGTGCACATGGGCTCACAGTCCAAGGTCCAAGACAGCCAAGACCCAAGCCAAGAACACTCACAGTCTTGGCTTAGGCTGGACCCCTCTTTTCCTTGTTTCCCTTTTATTTTCTCTACTTCTTCTTCTTCTTTTTTTTTCTTTTTTTTTCTTTTTTTTTCTACTACAACATGTACAATACAAGCTCTCGTGAAAACCCGAGAGAATCAAACCGAAAGGACCAATTTCGTTCCCACGGAGTTTTCGCCCCATTCCAAGGGTCTTCTTCCTCCTGCTACACCAGAATATTGCTATCTCAACGGCAAAGTGTCAACAATATTGTCGCTGATTGTATTCTAGGAATAGGAAAAAGCTGACTTGATTTTGTTCTGTGCCTTTTGATGCGGTTTGACGCTGTGCGAAAGATGACAGCTCGTACACTAGTTTGCCTTTTGCCGTTGCTTCACACAATTCTCTCTGTGAAAGGTTAGTGCTTGCGCGCTTGAGTGACCCTAGTGTAGCACCCTACATTCTGCACACGTAACTTACAACCATTGAAAGAATATAAAGGAAACTTCTACCGATGATTTCTCTCACAGAAACCATCTCTTGGGGCTTTGACGGTTTCAACCTAAAGCACGTGTACTTATGAGCAAGAGTTTATAAACTGCTCAGTTTATGTAGGATATCTTGTAATGAGTCATTAAGGAGATAATTTTTTCTCTTATCTAGAGCGTGGGACAAAGGGAAAATTTTGAGTCCCCATGAGGAATCGAAGAACTTCGGATTCAGTCCGTGCTCCGGCGCTGTACCGCTGAGCCACAGCTAGAGAAATCTATAGTAAATTCGACCAGAACTTGCGTCGGTTGCGTTAACTATACAATTTGGGCCTTAATTGCTTGACTCACGAAAATTTGAACGGAGGATTCAAGAGCTCTACCGTTGAGCCACAGAGACTTTACGGTTAGCTAATACAGTGTCCCAATATGTAACACGCACCCTACAGACTGCTAAAATCAGTATTGTTGGAAGCCTCCCGTGAGTTAATTGAATGATTATAACAGGAATAATTTTCACAGGTTGTGACCACTGCGAGTGCGACCATAGAGGGGCTCTGTCGTCTTGCCAACTGGTTT